>NC_090891.1:10526248-10528748 GCF_036669925.1 Montipora capricornis | reverse complement strand
TTGATGTTAACCACTGCGTGAGACGTATTCATAAGTCAATGCTAGACTGCAACGACTTTATTCCTACGAGAAAAAGTTGTGCCGGCTAAATTTTGAGAATACTTTGATTCATAAAATGCTAGAAGGTTTACTGCTGAGCGCACTGATACTTTTGGATATATGTTCTTTTATATTCAAAGATAACTGAACAAGATTTATTGATGATGTTCACTAAGTAATGCCCTGTCTGTCTTTTAAGTTTTCCTTTATCCTCTTTTCCTCTCCTCGAATAGCCCTGGCTAATTGCGGGCAAAATCTCTGTTAGAATTTTTTAGATCTAGTAAATAATTGTTGTCTGTCGACAAAAAAAAAAACAAAAAAAAACAAAACCGACACTGATGTTAGAAGGGCAGTGCCCAGTGTTCTTATTCCAGAGTATCTCATGATCCTTTTGGCTGAGTCCCGTAAATGACTTAAAACTCGCCATCTCCAATCCGTTCAAAATAAAATTATCGGCCGTCGAGTTTTTTGGGGTGTCCGATTTTACCTCAGTTTCAAAATGTCCATGAAGTGGTTATTTTACGTTTCAAGTGTGAAGACTCACAGCGTCAAATATTTGACAAGAAACACCTTAGTGATAGCTGCCATGATTTTAGTCGCTGAAAATTAAATGGGCTTACTTTTAAAATGGATCTTCAAAGAAAACGTTGCAAAAATACTATCCATTTCTTTTTTGGAGGTGGAATGCATACTATGTTCGCAAAGGTTACATAAGAAATATAATATCGATCGCCTGTTTTTTAAATTAAGCAACTTGTATAAAGCTAAAGAGATAAAATACAAAGTAAAAGGCAGTCACTCTTTTATTGTTTTAAGTCAATAAATTATTGAGGCATTTCACACTGATTGGAAAAAAGAGAAGTTTGTTATTATCAGCAAAAGAGAAACATGTGTAATCTGTTCTAAATGCGAACCTTTATCAGCTTTACATCAAAATAAACAAGAACAACTAGAAAACACTCTATAGGATTTCCGGTGAATTTTGAGCCAAGCCCGTAGTTCCCACCACAAAGGTCACCGCTCGGTTTCTCGTGTTGTGTTGCAAGGAGGCTGCACGTGCACTTGCCGCGTTTATGGACTACTTATAAAAGCAGATTGAGTGAGATCGCACTTCAGAAAGAACTGATCTCTTCAGCCGAAGGGAACACAGTACCACCTTGCCTGCCGGAAAAAGACTGATAGATAAAGGGCTGGTTAAGTAATATTGAAAGTTTTTAATTTCAAGGTACGTAATCCACAAATGTCGTTTATTTCTCAACCATGCAACTATATATCGAATGCCCGATCTACAGAAAAAAAACCGACATGATAGAACATCAGCTAAGTTGTCGATGCAAACTTTCGTCTTTCATAATAGTTAACTGTAATTAACTAAAGGTTGCCATTATAAACATATAGTTCCTCCTTGAAAATAACTTTTTAAGCACAGATGAAACCGTCGGGAATTTGCACGCGTCTTTTAATAAGACTTGCTTTCGGGATAAAATTGATGCCATTTAGAACACTGATAAAAATAAAGTTTATGTAATAGTTCTTTGGACTGGGTTACGTTGCCTTCTTCGGTAAGAAAAACAAGCCAACAATGAATAAGCAATTTAACTACCGCAGCCCCATTAGAGATTGGGGGCGTTTTGTTCTTTTCGTTTGACACGGCAGGAAATTGAGCACGACCTAGCTGGGTTTTGAAGCTTATATCAAATGAACTTCCCACACACTAACCTGCCTCACGAATTTAAATTTAGAAGTTCCTTAAAACTCTTTCGTTGAATTTTGGTGTTTCCGGCATTCTTCCAATTTGACCTCTGACGTAAAGCATTGACTGACATATCAAAATTTATCTTTCTCCCAGTTTAATCAGCAGATTTGTGAACAGTACCTACCTATAACTGAGCCGGTACTGAATCGTCTTCAATGGATCTCAAAAGAGTGACCGGCCGCAATTAAATTTTTACTTAAACTACTTAAATTAACAAGTGACCAATAGCCTACACACCCATTCATCTGGTTAATTGTCATAACCCATTTTGGGGCTTAATGACTTTGATCAAGATAATATGGTATACCTCATACTCTCTTTCTGTAATTAACTGTTGTAACCTCTTTTGCCAAGTAACCATTGAAATTCTCAGAGTTTGCAAGGCGGATAGTGATTTAGGGCTAGGTTTGCTCTGGAGACCTGAGTGTGTGTGTTATTTACTGTTCTAGCTGGCTGGTTTTACTTCATCCCTTGACTGTCTTCTTCGCTAAAATACGAAGAGGCGACGAAATTTGCCGCTACAGTTTCTTTTTGCACTTTTAATAACCAGCCAAAACAAAAACAAAAAACATGTTTTAAAATCCACAATGTTAGTTTTCCAATCACTTAATTTTATCCAATTTTATTCTGCAGATGGGTCGTGCTCTGTCAACGGCATCTCTTTTGATGGTACTTGCAGTATTAACGTTGGTTCGAGCTTCACAG
>NC_090891.1:10508748-10513748 GCF_036669925.1 Montipora capricornis | reverse complement strand
ACACAGTCTTCGCTTGTTTCTGAGTCATTGCTTGTAGCTGAGTTCTTGGTGATAATCCAAGAATTATTTTAGTACTTTGTAATTGTAGTCTTGCAGAAGGAACAACACCGTAGCGAAAAGCACATTCATTTTTTATTATATAATTGTTGTATTTGTTAACAAAAAGAGACAAAAGGGAGATTTCTTTTTTTTTATGATTTCAATTAACAGCTGTATTTTACGAACAAAGATAAAATTGTACGTCGTTAAAGCTGCCATACTTTAAATTTATTGTTAGCTATTTCAACAGAATCAAGCGCTCGATCATTAATAAATATTTATTTCACAATGTGCCTATTCCTGTTTAAAATAGGTTGACCCACCTCCAATGGGTCGCTGACAATCGAACGACCCACCCCTTGCTAAGACCTGCTAAGGGTTCAAAAACTGATGACCCACCCCTTTTCTGCTCATGCCCACTCCCATACTTTTTGACCAGTCCCTAATCCTGGATTAAGGTAATCGGCTTTCGAACAACCGGGCCCAGGAAAATGCAGAAGGTCGTTGGTCCCCAGAGGAGCAGCTCATGCCTATTAATTAACTTTTAGCCATTCAATTTGGTCTTCAGTCGTTTTTAAATGACAGCAGACATAGCCATATTAAAGTCTTCACTGACAACACAACTGCAGCATAGCATCTGCGTAATATGGGCGGTCTCCATTCTACTCCATGCAATGACATCTCTAGGGAAATTTGGTTGTGTTGTAAAGTAAGGGATCTGTGGTTTACAGTAGCTCATATCTCAGGGTCAGAGAATACGATAACAGATAAGGCCTCAAGGATCTTTAATGGTGCCTCAGAATGGCAGCCCGACAAGACATGCTTTGATAACTTGGCAAAAATGTTTGGCTATCCATACATTGATGTGTTTACTTCTAGACTCAATTTCCAAGTTAAATGTTATGTCTCCTGGGAACCTTCCCTAATGCTTATGCTGTAGATGCCCTTACACTGGACTGGGGTGAATAATATTTCAGCTATATGTTTCCTCCCTTTAGTGTCATCCCCAAAGTACTTCAGAAGATAGAGGAAGGACAAGCGAAAGTGTTGTTAATAGATCAGTGAGAGATTCAGGCCTGGTACCCAAAACTTGCCAGATTGCTTGTGGCCAGACCAGTGCTATTGCCTCAGGCTTCCAACATTGTCAATTTACCGTTAAACCCAGTGAAGAAACATCCCCTGTAGAAGAAATTGCGTTTGATGGGATGTCTGCTATCAGGAAACCCCTTGCAAACAAAGGCATTTCAAACCGAACTCAAGAAATCATGTTTGACTCATGGAGATCAGGTACGAAAAAAACAGTACGAATTTTATCTCAGGAAGTGGAACCTCTTTGCAAGTAGAGGAAGTGTTGATCCCGTTCAGCTATCTGTGAGTAAAGTACTTGACTTCCTTACTGAACTTTACGACTGTGGTCTTGGATACAGCGCGCTTAACACTGCAAGGTATGCCCGGTCAACAACTATGTCCCTATTGGACGGAACCATGACAATTCGTTCACTACCTTTGATTCAAAGATTTATTAAAGCAGCTTTTCAGACAAGACCAGCTTTCCTTAGGAATCAGACTACGTGGGACACTTCTGTAGTCTTAAATTTTCTGAAGGAATGGCATCCTGTGAATACCTTGTCCCTTCAGCACCTCACCTTCAAGTTACTTATGTTATGCGCCCTTACAGCAGGTCAAAGGTGCCAATCCTTTCACTTTATGAGCTTATGGTCAATGCAGAAATTTGAGTCATCATTTACATTTGTCATCGACCATCTTGTTAAGAGTTCTTCACCTGGCCAGCCTCAAAAAGTACTACTTCTACCACAGTTCCCTGCAGACTCACGTTTGTACGTTGCTACTACTCTTGTTACTAATCTTCAACGTACAGCCCCGGCCTTAGGGGGAATGAAGACAGGTTGTTGGGTGTACGAGATTCGGGGAAGCTATTTCGATGCAGATGATAAGTAGCGGACAGTGGTTACTACTTTTCAGAGATTGGTTTTCATATGCTACACTTTATTATTTTGGATACATCTGGTGGTAACAGTTCAGTGCGACTTTGCTGTGTTATGGCTATTTCTCATTGTTGCTATCTCTAAGTTCATGTTTGCCTTGACAGACATTAGAATAAAGTTGGAGTTACTCCATATATGTGGTGTATCTCGTGTCCACATGTCTTTCAAGTCTCATGGAATCTCTGCGACAGATGACGGATAAAATTAATGATTAAACGAGACTTACCTGGAAGTTGAAGTTTGATCGGGATTTTATAGCCATGATGTCATCGACCGTCCGTACGTAGGTCCACCCAGCTATGTATGCCAATGTGACCACTATCATGCTAGTTTACAGCATACAGTGTAATATTTGACATCCATGTTTTGATCAATTGACACCTGTCAAAACAAGTTATCCGCTGACCAATATCACGTGACCATATCGTGGAATCAAGCTTAGAGCTCACCGGAGTCAGCTGTTTTTTTTTTTTTAAGTTGACCGCTGACCAGGTACTGGTTTTCGATTGGATGGCCGGCTCAACCCAGGTTACCTCACCTTAACATAAGCGAGGCTTCATTTTTCGCGTGCTCTCTGTGGCTCGACGCGACTACACGGCCATACTATATAAACTATATTTCTTACACAGTCAACGCTTTTCGTGTTCAGGTGGAAAACCAATCAGAAGTGAAACCAAAACCAATAGCGCGTGCACATTTTCCCGCTCTTTGGGCCAAAGTAATTACTCCGGTTTTCGGTCTACGACACTCATTCGAAAACAGCTCTATGTTATAAACACGTAATCGCAATGCGTTCTCGTAGAATTAAGGGGAAATCTCACTAGCTTGTGTTTCAGAAGTTTGTTTAAAGCACGTAAACGTTATTTAAGTGTTGGGGCGGATCTTGTTTGAAGTTCGTCCTTTCTTGGTTGCGTTGCTGTATTTTGCCGATTCTTGTTCCAAGCCAACCTGGCGTGTTTCAATGAAGTACATCAAAATGTGAATGATCTTGTTTTGAGAGATATTAAAAGTGGAATAAAGTACTTCAGTAAAACTCTTCTTTGACCTTTTCTGACTTTTTTATGGCTTTTAATTTTAGCGTGATTCCTATTCGCTGGCTATTGACAGTTGACTCTGAAATGGCGTTTTTCCTTTTCCATTCGCGCACCGAGGGTGTTCTTGTTTTCTTTTAAAACTCATACGATTCAAGAAAAATTCATTGCCAAACTGATGCCGTAATTCCAAAGTAATTTTCACTCGAATAACCGATATCCTACTCATCGCTTCGTGATTCATGCGATATCGGTTTTTAGCGTAAAATTTACCGTGGAATTCACTAGTTAGGCAATGAATTTTTCTATAGAAGAAAGCAAAGAAAATGATTTAATTATTAAAGCAGCAACCGGAAATATCACAACGCGGACAAACTCAAACCTTTTATTTTCACTAACCCTACAGGAACCCTACAGGTGGTAAGAACAAATATCCAGGGAGCTCCGCTTTTAGGATTGGCTAAATCTATATCTTAAACAAATAACTGAAAGTAGCCAGTGACTTTACTCATTACTGAGGGCCTCCAAGGGGTTTTAGGGAACAAGGGAACATGGACATTTACATTTAGGGAACAAACGATATCTTAAATCATTACATTCTCAACCACGGGTAATGCATTTCGCGTGCTCTGATTGGTTTACTCAATCCCGGTTATCTGTTCATATACCTTCACGGTTTTACCATATATGATAAATGATTGCGCTAGATGTTGCTAAGCTAAATACTTTTCGCCGGAAAGCGAAATTCCTCTCTGAATAAAGCCATTTTTTTTTTTTTTTTTGTAGAAACTTGGATCAATTCTGACGTTTAGAAGTACGCGAAAAGGCAAGAAATGTTTTTGTGATGATACTACGTCTCTCTGACCACAAGGTATTAGACAACATCGCATCTTCATCAGGTTTTTTCGATTTCGCTCAGATTGTCTCCCTTCTTTCGCTCTTATTTCGTACTTCCAAATCTTTGGAGTTTAAGGAATTTAATAAAACAATTTTTCCATTCGCGCTTGTTGGATATGAGACTGGTCATAGCCAACTCGGCGCTACGCGCTACGTATAGGCGATTTATCATCTGGTATCATCTGGTATCGTTAAATATCTTTTAGGGAACAAGGAAGCTGTTGAGTTGTAATGGGGAACAAGGGAACATTGATTTGTTAACCATTGGGAGCAAAAGGCCTTTCCGACGACAAATATCACAATAATTTTCTCTCATTTTTCTAGGCCCTGGGGAGGAAGAACTGAGGAAAAACTCGCAGAAAAACTGGTGACGAGTTTGGAAAACGAGGTTACTTCGGGAGAATTTCTTACCGTAGGATTACTTTCGGATTTTGCAGGCAAACGGGGCCGCTCCTTTGGGGTAGCCGTTATTTTCGGATAGGTAAAAAACGTTTGTAACTCGAAGTGGACTTAGACAAAGAGGACACGTATTATGAAATTTAAAGTCATTTCATTTATGCATATTCCTACAATGTAACGTAATCAGACGAACAAACACTCAGTAAACAAAACCGACTACCTTAATCGGTACGCTACATACACGATCACTAATAATAAACTGTACAGTATATTTTGACTCTTCGCTGACAAATTAATTTCAATACAGTATTGCAACGTTCATAAGTTTCACTCACAGATTAAATCATGCACAAAACTGAAACTGTAAGACTACAAGATTTTTGTAGTAAAGTGCGGAAGAAGATACTTCTAGCATCCCAGAGACGTTTATGTTTCGTTAAGTTTCAAACTCGCTCGTTGTTTGGAATTGGAGTTGAGAAAATTTCACTTCTGATCTATGCTAGCTTGTGCTCCAAGATAATCTGAGAATTTTTACAAGTTCAAGCTTTCTAATCTGTTTACATTGAAGGATAATAACGGTTTCATGACAAACGTTCGTGTTTTTCTTGTTCGAGACACTTACCAAAGA
>NC_090891.1:10496248-10498748 GCF_036669925.1 Montipora capricornis | reverse complement strand
GCTTTTAAGCGGAAACTTTTTAAAATTTCTTTCCTGTTCTTACTATTGTCGGCTAGCCTATCCCATTTCCCTGGACCCCAAAAGTAAAATGCTCTTTGCCACATTGACAAAGTACATCTAGGGACCCCAACTGTAGTTTGTGTAGGTTACGTTTAGATGTGTTCCCCTACATAGAGGAACAATAAAATAGTTTACTAAACACAAAGCTATTTATAAGTAATAAACTGTGTTTTCTGGTCTAAACGGTGTTTAATTCTACTTATTAAATTCTCAACCTCGGATATTGCAATTCTCGTGCTCTGATTGGTTCACTCAATCTCGGTTATCAGCTCATATATCTTAGTTTGACCTTATATGGTAACTGATTGCGTTTAGCGTTGCTAAACTAAAAACGTTACGCCAGAAAGCGAAATTTCTTTCGGTATAAAGCAAAAGAAAAACGTTTTTGTGGAAAGTTTAGATCACTTTCGAAGCTTAGAGATTCGCGAAAAGGTAAGAAATGTTTTTGTGATGAGCCTGCGTCTGTCTGACCACGAGGTATTACACAACAACGCATCTTCATCAACTTTTTACGATTTCGCTAGGATTTTCTCGCTTTTTTCGCTCGTATTTCGTACTTCTAAACTTTTGGAGTTTAAGGAATTTAATAAAACAATTATTCCATTCGCGCTTGTTGGATACGAGAGTGGTTATAGCCAGCTCGGCGCTACGCGCCTCGTTGGCTATTTACCATCTCATATCCAACGCGCGCTCATGGAATAATTGTTAATTATCTGCGATATCTGTTTCATGCAACTGAAGGCTGATTTTGTGATATGTACATCAGTTAAGATACTGATCAATGTATACCCCGAGATCCCTAGAAAACGAGACTAGTGAGATTGTTTTGCCTAACAGGAATAAGGAGATGTAAGGTAGTCTTTCAATAAACAACCACGAATTTTCTCTTCTCAGGGTTTATAAGTAAAGAGTTCTTTGCGCACCATTTACTGATGTTCCTAAGATCTTGGTTTACTGCTGCCATAGCACTTGATGAGTCTGATACAGAAAATTTAAAGTGCAATTGGCAATCATCAACACACTCAGCGGGTTGACTGTGGGTAAAAAGAAGATCTTTTAGATCTTATAATCGCCCTTTGAAAATTTATCTGTTTTCTTAGCTCTATAGTCGCAACGTAGTGCACATTCCAAAGCAGTCTTTGATGGTTCATTCATAACTATTCACGACTTAGAGCTTTCTTTGTTAAAAGTCAGGATTAAATTTAATTGGTCTTTTTACAGGAGGAAAGGGCTAGCAAATAGTCACACGAGTCACATAATTCAAGAATTACGTTATCCACGGCTATCTTTAGTAGAGTGGTTATTTCCCTACCAATGACGTAATCCTTGCAAGTTCTGACATGTTCTTTGCCTTGCTTGCAAATATTTAATTCCCCAACCGCCACCCGATTTCTGTGAACTCACTTCAATAAAACAGCACGATAATTCACTTACAGTTAGATGAATAACTGTCGCTCCTCCCGAAATAAAAGTTCAAAACAAGCACGATCTTATTCAACACGCTGCCCAAGAGAAAGTTCCAACATCGACTTATTCCATAAATGATGTAATGGCTTTTTATGTATTCAATACTCGCTTCGAATCAAGCGCTTTAATAGCACAAAAAAGCAATATATTTTCTAATAAACAAAGAGTCGAATATTCATAAAATTTTAAGTACATTAACGTTTTAACAGCTTTTTGCGAATAAACATCATAATTTGCGTGATTCGAAGTGCCACTGACTATATGGCCGAGTGGAAGTTTGGGTCTTTTCACCGACAAAACGAAAAATTCTTGGGTTGCACGTCACGCAAGTGAAAACATAAATCGCTTACCATTTAAGAAATTGAATCGAGAAATGGAAATGTAATAGAAGAGGAATAAATAAACAACGGGTAAAAGTCTCAGGGCTGTGCGATATTCCGTAATTGATCCCTGAGGTACTCCATTTGTTAAGGGTAACAATTCTGAGACTGAATCTTTGTATCGAACTCTATTGTATCTACTGGATAGGTAGCTACTAAACTAGGAAGTTACAGAAGCTTTGAGGAACAGTTTTGGTAATTTTTGTAACAACAGATTATGCTTAAGGGTGTCGAAAGTTTTTGACATATCAAGCAGTACTAGCAATGAGGCTGCTTTTTAATCAATTGCGTTCAAACTGCTGTCTGTAACATTTATGAGGACAGTATCTGTCGAATTCATTTTCCTGTTAACACTTGGAAAAGTCGACAGTTAATCATGCGTTGTCAAAAATTTCACAAACACCTTGTGTGCCAGTCTCTCACTTACTTTCGATAGGATGGGCAACAATGAAATCGGCCTGTTGTTGGCTGTTTCTCCTGAGTTTTCTTCTTTGGGCTCAGCTCAGCAATTGTCCATGATGTAGGAAAGGCAGCCATCTTAAACGGATTGTTCACCAGTCTGGAAATCACAGGTGCGATGCTCTCACAACTGT
>NC_090891.1:10481248-10488748 GCF_036669925.1 Montipora capricornis | reverse complement strand
AAGAATTCAAGGTTACCCTAAGGAATAGGTACCAGGTCTTACAACAAGAAGGCGGAGATTTAGAAGAAGATCAACTTGAGGTGGAGAAAGATTTTTAGGTCATGCGTATACCGATGTAGCGGATACTGTTTTAGGTAAACCGAGGAAGAAGAATAAACCTTGGATAAGCGGAGAGTCATGGCAGCTAGTAGATCAACGGGATGCCATCAACAAGAAGATTTTAAGCACTCATTCAGAAAGGGTGAAGAATCAACTCAGAGCAAAATATGCTGAGAAGAACAAGGAGGTGAAAAGGAGCATCAAGTCTGATAAAAAGAAGTGGCTGAACAACATCGCTAGCCAAGCTGAAGAGGCTGCACGAAGCCAACACATGAAAACACTGTACTTGCTAACAAAGACACTTAGCAATGGCAGCCAGAGTCGTCAAACAACTTCGGTGATGGACAAGAACTGAAACCTCCTCGCCAACAAAAAGGGTATACAAGACCGATGGACAGAACACTTCAAAGAGGTACTTAACAGAGAACCACCACAAAATCCAATAACCATCATGGATGATGACGAAGAAGAGATCGATTTCCAGGAAGCAATAGAGGAGATCGCAGATACTGAGCCAACACTAGGCGAGGTAAAGGAGGCAGTTAGAAAATTGAAAAGTGGGAAAGCACCTGGCATCGATAACATCACCGCCGAGCTATTGAAGACGGACATAGAATTCTCAACAATAAAGATGCGCGATCTGTTGTCGAAGATATGGAAGTTCGAGGTTATTCCAGAGGCTTGGGGGAAAGGGTTAATAATCAAATTACCAAAGAAGGGTAACCTAAAGGACTGTAAAAACTCAAGAGGCGTAACTCTATTGTCCATAGTTGGAAAAATTCTAGGTCGTATTGTTATTGACAGAGTGAGAAGTGGAGCAGACAAAAGACTCAGGAAGGAGCAAGCTGGTTGTAGGCAAGGGAAAGGAACAACAGAGCAAGTCTTCATTCTGAGGAATATCATAGAGCAAGCAAACGAGTGGCAAGCAACTATATATGTGAACTTTATAGACTTTGAGAAAGCTTTCGACTCGGTACACTGGGACAGCCTATGGATTATCATGCGGATGTACGGCATCCCCGAGAAGATCATAAGGATAATACAGCTGTTTTATGCCAATGTGCTGTAGAGAACCAAGGAGAGAGAGGTGAATGGTTCAATATTAATACCGGTGTAAAACAAGGCTGCAACATGTTTGGATTCCTCTTTCTTATAGTGATGGACTGGATAATGAGAAGGACTGTTGGCAAGGGGAAAAACGGCATAAGATGGAGACTAACAACAAAACTGGATGACCTAGATTTTGCAGATGACGTAGCATTACTATCCTCGTCAAGAAATCAAATGCAAGAGGAAACCTCAAGAATGGACAGGGAAGCCAAAAGGGTCGGCCTAAAAATAAACCTTGACAAGACCAACGTCATGCGAATCAATGCAAAGAATCAAGTACCTATCAGCATAGTGGGTAAAAACATCAAAGAAGTAGAGGAGTTTTCCTATCTTGGTGCCAAAGTCAATAAAGAAGGAGGTGGGATGGAGGACTTACAGAACAGACTTTCAAAGGCAAGAGGGACATATATTAGGCTAATTAAGATCTGGAACTCCAAGAGCATCTCAAAGAGAACGAAGATGAAAGTGTACAAGACCCTTGTCTTGCCTGTATTGATGTATGGTTGTGAGACCTGGAAAATGACCAAGAGCGATGAAAACGTTCTCAACGTGTTTCAAAACAAATGCTTTCGGAAGATTCACAACATACGTTGGCAAGATCACATCACCACCAAAGAGTTACTAGCCAGTGCGGAAATGTCACCAGTGAGTCAGGAAGTAAAGAGAAGAAGATGGAAGTTCATTGGCCACATTCTAAGGCAGGACAGAGCGAGCGATACAAGGACGGCGTTAAAATGGAGACCGGAGGGAAAAAGAAGGAGGGGGAGACCAAAGACAACCTGGAGAAGGACCGTTGAGAGGGAGATGAAAGAAGGAGGATGGGGTTCGTGGGAAGAGGTGCGGGGCGTTGCGGTAGACAGACAGACATGGAAAGTTTCTGTGGAGGCCCTATGTGCCACCTGGCACGCGGAGGATAGGTAACAGGTATCTTGGAGCAACGGCTTGCGCATACTCAATGAAGACTTGACAAGATTTCTGCAGAGTCCTTTCTTTCTCGTCGAGTTAAGAAAGGCTCTGCTAGCAGGTTGGAGTTCGAGAACCTATGGCTAAAATGAATTGTGTCTTACAAAGCTTATGTCGGGGTCAAACGTTCGTGCTATTGGCCAAAATGAGCAAGCTGTTTGTGTACGTGAGTCAATTGCAACGGTTGAAGCAGTGTAGTTATGAACAACTGATTTGCCACAAATCGTATAGTATCGAACAAAATAATAGTATTTCTTGTTCATATTGTTGTTTAGAGAAAAAAAAACCAACAAACAAACGTCCAGCCCTTTTCACAAAAACGAAGACAATAAATGTACATTATCGAGGTCTGTTTTATATTAGAATCGCCGTGGTGACGCGGGCCGCGTTGGGTTAGGAAACAAGATTATCTTTGATTAGTGTTAGATTAAAGCGATATACTGTTGAAAAGTCCAAAGCCATCTCTTTTCTTGTTAATGAGTAGTGTAAATAATCTTCGCACTGGTGAATCGTAATAGTAAATTGGGTTAACCAGGAACCAGTTATTTTAAAGCTAGTTCACACGTAAGACAAGTAATCGAGATTCACGGAAAACGGAATTTGAAAAACGGTATTTGTAGACTTTTTGCTTTGATGTATTTCGCAGGTAAAGAAGTATCAGTTCTTCTCTTTCACCGTTCAGAGAATTCTCGTCTACATTTCTATCTTTATGTCTCGAGAGTTTCAATAGAGGAAGCAAAATAAATGTGACCGACCGAGTGACCCACACTACAGTGTTTTATCTATTCTCCTGCCTTTACCATTCCGGAAACGAAACACTATTTCTTTTTTTGAAATAGTTTCTTGTTGAAATAGTTACTAGCAAGACTCAAACCGAGCTTCACAAGCTTATTTCACATAAACAACGTGAAACGTGACTTGCCACAAAATTTTGCATTTAGCGAGGCGGACATCGAGTCATACCGTAGAACTGCCTGCTAAATTAGCCAATCATAGTGCGCGTACTATCTGAGAACTATAATAATAATTCAAATAATATCCCCAATAATGCACGCAATTTCATTGGTTGTCACCAATGGTTAATTACAGGAGAGATGCATTGCTGACACCATCATCAAGCGACGATCGATTCAAGTTTATTTGACAGTGGCATGATTATCTGAACCAATCGCAATTCGTCGTTAAGAATAGCAAGAAATCAGTTTGCTTTATTTTCCATAGACATTAGATAACGTTAAAGTACTTTTTTTCGTGTCGGTCGATGTCGAGTGCGGAAAAAGTAACCTCTTTTCTTTTAGACTATAAACTCAAACGAAGGCCTGCAATGCACTGTTTCTTGAAAAAGATACAACGGTTACTTTTGAAAATGTAACAATGTTGTAGCGCGCATTTACATTACATCTATAGTTAAAAAAATGCACTGTTTCGCCAGGTTTATAGTTTTTTTTTTTTTTTACGTCTTAATTCGTATATTTGGTGTTAAAATTGTTTTAATATCGACAGCTCCATTTCCAAGGTTGAAGAGATTAATTTTTTGATGTTGAATCGAGGCTTCGGAAAATATTCTGAGTGCTGCGACTTTTGCACTGAGCACCACGAAGGAGCACCATCAAAAATAAATTTCTTTAGTACAACTGCAAGGCTGAAGGGAAATGAGAGGTATAATAAGCACCATCGTTTTTTCCTCGAAGGTTTCACTGTGTATTTGAGCCAAATACTACCAAGAGCTTAAATTAAACCCTATTTACTTATAATTGTGTCTTGAGGTTCTAGTTTATCGTTACGTCAGAGAGAGGTTAGGTTTCATTCTTGTTGGTTGTTTTTTTCTTTTTTTTCACCACCAGGTCGTTTTTAAAAGGAGAACCCTTTGGAAAAGGGACCGGCTTCTCGCACCGTAAGTTCAGTCACCGTTACGTAATATTCATTTCACACAGTTACAATGGATTTGTCGCAAAGAAGTGCATCTGGAGAGTGCCGTGCGTTTTTTAAGAGCAACTTCTTGCATCCGATTCCCTTAAATTTTTTTAGATGTTTTTGAAGGGCTTTTGTTGCTTTTGTCGAGTGATACGAAATCATTAGCGCATTAAACGTATTTCATATTCGCAGTCTATTATCCTAGCACTGTCCATTAGCACTAGTAACATTTGATGACAAATTAGTTTCATAACCTGAGAGGTTAGAACCAAAACATTGCCAGAGTTGCCAGCACGCTTTGAACTGTTTTTCTCTTTTTTTCGTACGGTTAACTGCTCGGGTGATTATTTGGACTATAAACTGAGTGGAGTGATCATATTCAGAACGGAGACAAACTAAATTATGAAGGCAAACTAAGTAGGGACTGACGTACATTTCATATAAATTTGCATGCATATTTATACCTCATAACGCACTTTGTTTCACTAAGATGGAATAACAATAGAATCAGTTGAAATATAAGACAGACTATCACGTTTCGAAGTTACCAGAAAAAATGTGTTTTCAGGTTTTTACATCGATGGCTGTCTCTCGGAAAGGAGCCTTGAGTAGAAAAATGCTATATAAAATCAATAAAAAATAATCAAATAGCCCAAAGCAGTGCCGCCAATCTGAGTCATTCTTCATAAACGCTGTTTTGATCATAAAAAGGTCTTAATGAAAGGAAACATTTTACGACCGGAAGAAAACAATGAAACATGAAAAAACAAAAAAAGCATGGAAGATATTTTGTTTTAAATAGTGTCCGATCTGTTATGACATCGCCGGGGCCTACATGGATAAGGAAACTCATAGTAAACTTTTTGAAAAGTATCAATATGATTTGAACGTGATGTTGAATAGAAATCAAAAAAAGGTTGGAGCTAGGACCTTAGCTCCGGTGGATACTTGTAAACTGAGTACTTTGCTTGCGATCGAATTTCTCAAGCTATATAAATGATTCTTCGGGTCAAAGTGATTCCTACTCGAGATCTAGAATAAACTCAGTGTAAGAAAAAGGACGGTGAGGCAATGATATCCTCTCGTCCGGAAAAACGCTGCAGATACTCGCGTCAACACGTACTTCCGACTTTTTAAGAATTTGTCTCTCTCCCTCCTTCAATGTTAATGTTCTATTCTTAAAGTAATTTACAGCGGTCCACAAACATATAAAATGTACAATATTAATAACAAAAAAATATGCAGAGCAAGGTTTAGGAAAACTTTTGACACGTCTTTTTGCTAATGAATTATTGTGATCAAAGAATGCAAATATGAGAAAAAACAGAACATCGACAAAAAATTATTCATATAATTTGTTTGATCGATGCTTGGTAAGTGTTGACCGTAAAAGATCGCAAACTTTAAAAAGAGGAATCTAATTAAACCTCTTATGAGGGGGATTTTCTTTGTATGTGTTTTTTGCCATCACATCCTCCTCAGTAATTTGTTCGCTGAAATAGCGTCGCAGAATCGCACAAACAGTTTTGGTCAGATTTGACTGAAACAAAGTCATTTGAACGGAATCTGCTCATGGCTCTCCGAAATTTTCACAGAATTTGCTTGGTCATACTTTCATGTGCAGTGTTTCCTTTGCTCACGTCAATCATTTGCAACATCAATTTATTTTACAATGCTCTGCTTCCGAAAAGCTGAGGAAGTAGGACAATGAGCTTTAATGAAAACCACTTAAGCTGACAATTGTCTGCCATCTTACCGGCTTTCATTACAGGAAGATTAACAGCCTTAGGAGCTTCATCATCACCTATTGAGGTAGTTTCTTAGTACGTAGCACCGGACCTGTCGCTTTTTTGTTGATATTTTGTTGGCAGCAACACTGTCGCTTGCCTCCAGATATAAGACGGCACAGGACACGCAAGGCAGATGTCAAAGGGGAGCCAGGGTAGGTAATTAATAAACGTGAAAAACTGCCATAAAATCATGTTGGCCAACATAGAGTTAAAAACAGCTATATTTGCATAGTGTCTCTCATTATAAAGTTCGTTTTTTTTTTCTATTCATCGTCATTTTTCTATTCATTTTTGAGCGGTGTCTGTGATATTTTAGTTTCAAGCGCTTATCACAAAGTGGAAGCGATTCAACAGTCGGCTAAGAAATTAAACAAATCATTTGGTTACGGATCTGATTTGGTGTTGGGTGAGTAATGGCTCGATTTTCACTACCTTTTAAATCTTAGATAGTCCTTGCATTTGTTTGGCACCAAATCAGGTTTGGAGCAAAAGCCGAACCAGTATTGTAAGGTCTCATTAGGAAACAATAACTTCTCAAATCTTCCTTGGTCGAGTCACAGACGACCTTTCAGAAAACAATATAATTATTATTAAATATTGAAATTCACAAAATTTCAAAAATTTAAGCACAAAAGGCCTCCATTCTGTCCATTAAAAGGCATGGTTTCTTATTTTTTGCTCGTTTCCTTGTTGATTACCCCCGCACGAATTGTGGGGTTGTCTTAAATAGGCCAAGTGACAAGAATTTACGAAGCTAAATAATTTAGTCATACTTTTCTTTTCCATGACAACAGTGCATTGACGAAAGACGAAATATTTTTAATTCATAAAAAACGTGAAAAAATG
Source organism: Montipora capricornis (assembly GCF_036669925.1). Taxonomy (NCBI): domain Eukaryota; kingdom Metazoa; phylum Cnidaria; class Anthozoa; order Scleractinia; family Acroporidae; genus Montipora; species Montipora capricornis. Next base: position 10,482,026 of record NC_090891.1, on the reverse strand, counting down.
TCAATCGCTACCCTGATTCTTATTCAGTCAATTGGAATATTTTGCTATTCTCTTTGCAGAGTAAATTCATTCAGGGTTCTTGTTCTTTCGGCTTACATTCGAATTTTAGTACAAATGTGTCAGTGATTGGGATACTGACGCTCTTCCCTCTGGTCCAACTAAAGTATGGATCTTTATCCCGTATGATTTCGTTCAAGAGCATTAATGTACTAAATGTCCTCTAAAGAGATTTGAATTATCAATGTTGCCGAAATATTTCAGTTACCCGGCAGTTTTATCGTCGCGAAACTTCTAGTTAACTTTCAATCTGACATAAAATACACTGTACTGCCTAAGTTAACTAACTCGCTACGAGAACATTTTGAATGAATTCCTTGTCTTGACAGAAAATCGCAAACTCCTTCAGTTCCATGCATATCTAATAAAACTGTTAAAAAGAAAGTGTTTTTGTCACTACTCAGATTGCTCAGTGCAAATCGATTCACAAATCGACGTCATCCGTTATCAATTTTTCTCTAAAATTTATCCATGCATCATTACCGACTGCTAACGCCTAAATGGAAGTAGAAACCATCTTTTGTGACTTTGTGAGAGGTAAACGTGAGCAGTAAGTTGTGGGCGTCGGTTCAGTATAATGAAGATATGTTTCTTTGAAATTAATTGTCGCCTGGACTTGATGGAAATTAAAACATATAATAACGTTTAACGTAAAATGTATTGATGGATAAAACTTGGTGGCTGGAACCAGTTTCACTTCTTTTAAGAGACCTTCTTATTA
>NC_090891.1:10471248-10476248 GCF_036669925.1 Montipora capricornis | reverse complement strand
TCTTTGTCGGCGCAAGCCTGGGGCAACTACATAAACTATGCTGCACAGTTTCATCGTGACTACACAAATTCTGCATTTGGATGATACATTTTGGTTTTCGATTCTGGCTTTTACAGCGTTTGTTCTTAGTGCCTGGTCTTGCGCGGCAAAAAGTAAGCCCTTCTGCCTCCTCTTTCAGTTCACCAATTCTCATCCAATTCCAGGAAACACCAGATAGGTCCTCTGTCTCTCTCTTGAACTGCCCATGCAGCTGCTTTCCAAACCAGTCCTCAGTTCTTTTCATCTTCATCCTTTCCTTATTCTCCTTTGATGTTTCAATTTCATCGACATTCTTCCTCTTCCATGCAGCTTTCAACAAACGTTCCTAGCTCTGGCTGATGTAGACATTGATATTTCTTTCCTCAGTATTTATGGCGACCTCAAACCAATTAGTCCACGCCCTCCTTCTCTACTTGGTAAGTACAGACGGCTTACGTTGGACCTGGGATGAAGAGCGTCATGGATGGTTTATAGTTTCCTGGTCTTACGATCCAATTCAGCAAACTCACTCTTTGTCTAGTTTACAACCCACCCCCCACTGCCTCTGATTAACCTCAGTAACCGTCTCTGCTGGTATCGCAAAATTCGGTCATTGTATCGTTTGATTTTATGAGCTTTTGCACTGATACGCTGTTTCAGTTCTTCAATCACAACTGCGACCCCCTTGGTTTCTATTTTGTACTTTCTCCACAACTAATTCCTGATTCTCGGCCTACTGCACTCATTTCTACAGACTTGCTCTAGTTGGCTGAGGTGTTTTCGCAGCTGATCCACCTGCCCTTGTAGCTGTCTTTTCCACAATGGTTCTTTGGTTGCTTTCGTCTTGCCAGGTCTGATACCCAGTCTTTCAGTCACTACTACAGCAATGGCATACAGTAGCAACCTGGAGCTCCTCTCTGACCCTTCGCTTTGCAATTCCCTTCAAAGCTGTTACTTTGTCTTGGTCTTGACTCAGGCTGATTTCATTCAGTCTTTTCCAAATCACCAGTTGGTCTTCAGACATTTGCCAAGGTGCTTCATCACACCACTCACTCTGTACCTGGGCTTCTTGCGCAACCTGTTAGTCCATCTCCTTTGCATTCTCGACAGGTAATTCATGGTCGTTACCAGCATTAGTTTCCTTACAACAGCTGTGCCACTTTGTTCATTAAAGTTGTGAGCCATTTACTTTTTAAGATAGTACAGCCCTGGTCTGCAAGTCTCTGTTCAGTCACTTTTACCATTCCTTTCTCATCCCACAATCTAAGCATTCTCTGGCGGTACCCTCTTTTCTCCGGGATGCTCTAAAAATAGCATTCCGTCAAAGCCCTAATCTCCTCGACTGACCATTTCCTCCTTCACTTTCTCGATCCACTCTCTTGAGCAGCAGTTGCAGGATAACGACTGGTTGCTGGTGCTGTCCCCCAGCAACCCTGCTGGTTGAGGAACCTTCGTCAAAGACTCCAGCCCCATTTACGCCGTTACTCTCACATGAAGCAGGCACACTTATCATCACATAGGTGAGAGATAGCATTTTCATTTGTGGTGCCATCACTAGATACGATACCGACCAAGGTTTTTTTACAGAGCCTCATTATCATTATCATTATCATTATCATTATCATTATCGTTATTGAACAGCACATGTAGTGGTGAGTTAAACAAATGAAATAAGATAAAGCTAGTAACCTTATGAGTCCATCTTGCTGTAGCCGTTAAAAGATCAGGTACAACTTAAAATCCAGCATATCGCATTTTTCCTGGGTTGAAGAAGCGTGAGAGCCATTATAAAATAACGAGAACCAAAAATGATAACGCTGACAAAGACTTATTTGGAGGCATGTGTTTCATAGTATGAACGTTAACGTTCCTGTGGGTCGTCGACTGCAAATGCCAATGACAATAGAAGAATCAATACCACTGCCAATTTCACAACCACTGCTAGTGTTAATGCAAATGTCCATGCTAGTGCTCGTAAGTGCCAGATAGTGCCAGTGCTGTTCCAACGCTAGTACCAATACTGTGCCAATATCAGTGCCACTGAATGAAATAATCAAAAAGTATTGCAGACACTGATAAATTTACTCTAAAAACGGAACAGCAAAGAGATACTGAGAAAAGAGATGCAACCAATGATTCAATGAAACTTCAGGCATTCTGAGGATACAAGAAAACTCAAAATACTTGGCAGCAATTAAATACTATACATGGGAGAGGACGATGAACGCGCCTGGAAAATATTAATTGCAAAACTGGATTGAAAATATTCAACTTGGGCCACGTTTGCAATAGCTGGGAATAGCTTAAACATATTCATAAATAACATTGAATCATAAAAGAACTTTTTGCAAAAAAACAATATCAATCAAATTGTGAATCGTAGTCTTAAATTTGATCCCACTTAAAGTAATTTCAAAATATTACGATTTTGGCTTGACGTTCATGATAACACAAGATGCACTCGAAAATGTTTGTCTGTTCTAAATTCAACTTAAGATGGATAATTTTGCACAATTGGGTGTCTTTGTTTATTCGTTTCTTTCAATAACCTTTATGTCTGTTTTTCTGTTTCAGAGTGCCGAGCCGTGGAGTGAATTGGAAGCAAACAAACGTCTACATCGAGTAATTTCTGAGGCTGAAATTTGAAATCATGTCCAATATAACAGAAAGATCGAACTCCACACTAACAAGGAACTTTACGAATGAAGAAAATATCGACTTCAAATGGCTAGGCACACTTCAATACACGATTTTTGGTGTAATATTTGTTTCCAGTGTCATTGGAAATACCCTTGTCTGCCTGGTCATCATTCTAACTCCACGCATGCGTACCACCCGCAACTTTCTATTAGTAAATTTAGCAATTGCTGACCTTACAGTAGCACTGCTATGTATACCGTTTGAAGTTTTTCTTAAGCTGACCTACCCTCGTTGGCTATTGGGCCCCGTCATGTGTAAAATACTTTGGCCCATAATGACGTCAGTAACCACTTGTTCTTCAGCAACTCTTGTGGCCATCAGTTATGACAGGTACTCAATACTCTAAAATTGAAATTTTGAGTGTCTCTCAATGCCGCTACCTCTACCCTTTTACAAATTGTTGTTGTTGGGCTTTTGAATTTGTTAAAAGTTTCTTTCTGAATAACTCAATTAATATTTTTTTTAACGGCAAATGAATTTTCCTTTATTTGATTTTTATCATCTTGCAAAGGCAAAAGCTAACCTGTGATCAGGCGTACTTTTCTTTAGAAAGGGCGAGAAACGTACGCCTGATGCAATTTCTTAACGAGTCGTCTGCCGGTAGTCCAGAATCTGGACTCCGATTGGTTACAGAATTGCAATAAAATCAATTAACAACTCACCAAATTGTGGCCGCCGAGAAGTATATGAACAGGAATGATGTTAAAGCTCTGTTTACTGCTGCTGTTGCTTCGAATTCAGATTTTTTTTTCAAAAATCTTTAAAGGAAGGGCAGAGAGAATGAATCCGAAGAATAGTTTGACTGAAAGAAGACATTTTGGTTGTACTACATACGGGATTTGGCAAAAGTCATATTTACAGTCCTGAACATTCCAGAAAAAAATGCAAGCTCAGTAGCAAAAAAAATAGAACCGAATAGAACTTTAGTGTTGCCACATTCGTGGAATCAGCCGAGCTTGACAGAGATATTCGACATTGTTTACGGAAGCGCTGAACAATGGCTTAGTGACACACTTCTCACAAAATGATAGTTGAGTATAGTAGCTTCTGCTGGAAAATGAGACATTTTCCTCATATTACAGTGATATTAGCATCTTCTATTGGCACCTCCGACTTTACCTTAAACTACTTTGTTCCTTGATGGTTTGAACAGAGAAACCGCACTAACTGTCAAGCGGGATTTGCAGAAATACCTTTGATTGTATGGATTAAGTCTGACTTCACATACATTCCAGCTAGAGTTCTATTTTGTTTTCGTCGCGTCTTTCCTTGAATCGCAACGTGCAGGTAATTTCCAGTAAAATATAATTGGCTCACATTTATAGCACGACACATGATAAAATCACTCTTAACGGGTGGGCGGCAGGCGAATCGTTAAGAAATTGTATCAGGTGTACCTTTTCCGCCCTGTCTAAGGAAAAGTACGCCTGATCCCAGGTTAGGAAAAAGCTATCAGTATTAATTTTGTTTTCTACACTTCTGGTCACAATCTTTAGACTAGTAAACGCATTAAGTTAAAGCTCTTTTCAATGATTTATCTTTACACAGATATCGAGCTGTTGTTCATCCATGGAAGCCTCGATTTACCTCAAATCAAACAGCTTTAATTGTTGCAATCACGTGGTCCGTATCCTTTGTTACCGTGATACCATTTCTTCTCGTATTGACCATCAAAGATGAGTACTGTCGAGAAGTATGGCCAAGTGACACAGCAAGAAGTTCGTACACCCTGGGCCTTTTCATTGTCCAGTTTATGATTCCTATTCTCATCATTGCTTATGCCTACAGTAAAGTTGTTTTAAAGCTGCGACACCAAGCTTACCGCTTTGCCAAAAGGGCGGAGGTTTCAGAGGCCCTCACAACGCTTACTGTTCCATCAAGCAGTTTCCTAACCCCAGAACTAAGTGACATGGCATCCTTATCGGGATCCCCACTTCCTGAGAAGAAATCAGATATGGCAGGAAACCAAATTCGCCTTACTTTACCTCGTTCCACACCAACCCCAGGACGTCGTAAAGCGATCTGGCGGGTAGAACGTAGCACCAAGATTGTCAAGATGCTAGTTACAGTTGTCCTCTTGTACGCCTTTTGTATGCTACCCAATCAAGTGGTATGGTTGTGGATTGAGTTTGGATCGGGAGACGAATCTCCTCATCTTACAACGTTCCTCACTTTGGGAAGCTCCATGATTTACCTCAACAGTTCTGTAAATCCCATTTTGTATGCTGGGATGAATGATGAGTTTCGATCTGGATTTCTTAACATCTTACTTTGTCGTTGCA
>NC_090891.1:10433748-10463748 GCF_036669925.1 Montipora capricornis | reverse complement strand
ATATATTAATGGACAATTGTATCAGTCAATCTTGACTGGGTAATTATTTATATTTTGTTCAGTTATCTTTCCAATTATCTTTTTTCAAGTTGGAGAAATGTAATTGATGAGTCAAAACTCATCTGATCCTGATTTAAATTTGCAGTCATTTAATGACCATGGAATTTATACAGTCGAATAACTGAACCAACTATCTTCCATTGTGAAACCTCAGTTTACTGCCGCTCATCTTAATGTAAGAAGCCGTAGCCAACACTTTTTAGAGATGTTGAATTTTTTAGATTCATCTTCCTTTGTTTTTGATGTAATTGGATGTTCTAAAACCTAGCTTACAACTCAAACATATTTAAATTGTTTCCAGATTCCTGGGTACATTTACCCTGCGAACAGTTGTTTTTTTTCCACGCTCCTCGAGAGAAAAACCACTGCGAGCAAAATGTAGTTTCTTTGAGTGAGCCGCCGTCCAGTGCCAAGGCCGATAAATTAAATTTGAACCGGTAAAACGAGTTAGTAAACTTGTTTTGGCAACTGCGCGTGCGTTCAGCTACGTAAAAGCTTCGTTTGGGCGAACCTGCTGTGAGGTGATTTCCCGCGAAATAAGACGAAGTGCTGTCAAATGCATCACGTGGGGTGTGACGTAATTCGCACATGCTCGATGAAAAATCAAACGGTTGCTCGCAGTGGTTTCTTTTTACGGGAAGCGTAGGAGAAACCAACTGCTGGCAGGGTAGGGTACATTCTAATTAACAATGATCGCATACATTCCATAGAAAAAACTTCCTCGAAAAATGCATTGAAAAGTTCACTAACACGTTAATTGTAAGTATTTTTGTACTGAATTAGCTGTCTTACATCTTTCGTATAGTTAGATGACTTTGTAACTTCAATTTTCTTTTTTTTTTAATTTAGCAGAAGTTCTAGTCTAGGGGCACAAAATTAGTTTACTAGATGTCCCCCCTTCTTTTCTTTTCATGTATTATTTTAATTTTCTATCTTATATGTATATGTTTCTATGTATGTAAGAACTGGAGAGGAGAAAATAAAATTAAAAAATAAATAAATAAATAAATAAATATAAGGGGCGAGTTTTTGTAGACTTCTTTGAGCAATGGTTGTTGCTCTATTAAATGCCAGTCTTTCATAGATATTTGTTTTAAGTTCGTCACAGCAAGATTCGACTGCTCTCTTGAGGTTTTTGGAGGAGTGCCAGTTTCCTATTTTTTAGTTGCACTTCTGAGAGGATCCTTTGAACAATATTGTCGGGATTATAACCTCTTTCCCGTTGGCGTGATTTAAAATTCTAGATGAGTTCTTCAAGTACTTTTAGAAGAGTTTGTCCTGAGAAGTGTCAGAGCCTCGCCTTTGAAAAAACCTTTGTTGACTCCCGGTGGGTGCCACGAGGAAAAGTGCGTTCATTGCAATATTTCAGTAGGTTTAAAGTGCGTTCGCTTCCAGGACTGAATTGCTCTTGAACCTTTCGGCTTTGTGAATGTTTGTATCCAAAAATGTCATTTCTGTATCTGAAATTTCAGGCGTTAATTTAATTGTGGGTTGGTGTTTGTTTGCTTGTTCAATAAACTGCATTACCGCCTCTATATTTTAAGTCTAGACAGGAGCCCATGAGTAGGAGGGAGCAACACCCATATATTCCTGTCACGGTATTTTCACAGACTGGTTTATTTTTAGATTGAATTTCCCGCGATTGAGACTCTCGCAGGAGACCTATGACCAATCACAGGAAACTTCACGTCATAGCGTCACCAAACCGGAACTGCCTTTGTTGTTTTGCGGCAAAGGTAGTCCAAAAATAGATTGGTCTGTAAAAAATGCTGTGACATGGGCTCCTGGTCTAGCGGGAAAGTATGTCGTCTACAGATCGTTTCCAAACGAGCAGTTTTAATGCGCTTTGGTTTAAAATGTCTGTTTTAACCTTAGCCATGAAGATATTGGCAAAGGCGACTGCTATGTTTGTACCCATGTCTGTTCCATAGGTTTGTAAGTTGTGTTGACCACGTGACCATTTTTCTCACCTTTAGTAACCTTTAGTAACGCCTGCTTTTCGCAGTTTGCTATTTTTAGCTTGACGGGAAGTGTTTTCACTTTACGTTTCTTAGGAAGAAAAGTATTCTTTTTTGATAATCATATACATTAGCAACAGATTCAATTATTAATAGTAATGGACAATCACTTCGTTTCAAAACTGTGATTGCGAATGCTACCATAAGGTCCAAAGGTGTGAAAGTTGGTGGAAAAGACTAACAAGGACCGGGATTGGCCGGTAAAAACGTTCGGGATTAAAGGAAAATTTTGGTCGGGATGGCGGGATTGAAGAACTCTATTGGGGACCCTCTTGAATGTCAGGGTTCGAGCTACTCCTTGAAGTCCTTTAAGAGCCTTGCAATTTAAGTTTGGACTTCAAGCGCACTTGAAAAGCCCTTGAAAACAGAATTTGGTGGGAAACTGCTTGAAAACTCCTTGAATTTTTGTTTGGGTTAAAAATATTGTTGAGATTTGCATCATGCTAAGTTCAATAGGAAAAAAAATTGATCTCAAATTTGACTATACAAAAATTACAATGCCTCTGCGTGCTCTTAACTCGCAGAAGTGGGAAGAATATCAAGATAGCCTTTTTCAGCAAAGGAAACACTGAAAGACGATATATGGCATATCAATCTTCTCTTCTCCTTGAAATTCCTTGAAGATCCCTGGAGCTTTAATTTACATTCAAAATCCAGAACGAACCCTGGTTGATGTCTAGCGATATTTTTATCGTCATTACGGAAAATTTTCGTCGCTTTTGAGAGACTTTTGAATTCCACGTTCATTTTTTTGAGCGCTCTTTCCTCTATACAATTAAAATTGTCCATTTTTCAACTCCAAAAAGGCATACTTTGTGTGATTCTACGTCTAGTCTGTTCCGAAAACTTGGCGCAGTCTCCCTGAATTATATTGGATAGTGGTATATCTTAAATCGAGATTATTCGTAAAGGTAATCGATTTTGTGTATTTTTGGCGGTCTAGTTATTTAGTATGGTCTAGTAATTTGGCACTCAAGAAAGGTGTATATTTATCGAACGAGCAAAAATTACGTAAGAGGGTTTCTTACCCTCTATTACCGTCTCACAAGATAGAATATGCGCAAGCGCTATACACTAGTCTGCGGATTACCATAAAAATGTTTACAGCACCTGATGAAGTGACAGCCAGCTACCCTCCAACAGCTCAAAAATGGCATAAGTGAGAAAATTAAAGGAATAATCGTAAATAACACTAAACCTTAACTCAGTCAATAAGCAGACAACACAACACTCATTTTAGGTGCGATGCTTAACGAGTTTACCTTTGAATTCTAAAGGTCTCTGAAGAGTCTCTTGGCCGAGACGAAACGCCGCGTCAGACTAGCCACGAACATTTCACAAGTATTTGACAATAGTTTTGCTTTTGTATAAACACTTACTGTGTTTCAGATATTCCAAAGTAGTCGAAAGTGAAGATTGTTTTAGTTAGTCGCTTGTCAAAGCTACCGGCGCTTGCCTGGTTTTCTCAAACACCAGGTCGTTCGTTGTGCTTGCGGAGTAGCCCTTTTTCTTCAGTTGTCGTTCCCAGCTAGCCACTAAACTTCGAAGGAAAGTCGGCTCGTATTCATTGCCGTCTTTAGGACGAAGATGATAAATTGGTTGATGTATTCAGTATTCAATCAGCTCAACTCTGGAATAACTTTCATTTTCCTGTCTTCGACCTTCGTTCCAGCAATCGTAAATCTCGTTCAGTTTTTTGAGCGGCATTTCTGTTTTCTTGTTCTAAAATAAATTCCTCAACCGAGCAAACAGAAGCAAACCTACCCTCGGCCATTTTTCAAAGCGCGTTGTTTTTGTGCCACGGCTGTCGGATGACGTTTCATTCGATACGTTCATTCATCACTAGTGAAATTTCGTCGTTCTCGTTGCTGATAGGACGAACGATATTTCTCCACAGTGAAATTTTGTCGTTCGAGTTCCTGATTGGCTACATTTAGAATCAGTAGGAATTATATTCACTATGTTTTTCGTGGATAAATCTCAGTACCTATGAAATAATTATAGGTTATTTCACGGTTGGTGAGCGCGTACGATTTTTATTCACAAGTTGTGTAAAACAAACGAACGAGCGCAGCGAGGTACGAGTGGGAAACAGAATCGAAGACCTTGGAAAAGTCCAAAAGGATGAGATCAGGTTGCAACCTTTTATCCAAGGCGCGGGCCAGGTTGTTATATGTGAGGAGAAGCGATCTCTGAAACCGTCCTGGAAAGGGGATAGAAGGTCTTAAGTATCCAAATGTTTTCATTATATGACTTGCTACAATGTGCTCGAGCAACTTACATGATATGCAAGTAAGGGAAATTGGCCTATAGTTGGTAGGAGATGATCGTGAATCTCTTTTGTGTAAAGGGGTAACCATAGCATGTTTCCAGTCACAACGTACCTCACTTGAATCCAAGGATTGCTGAAATATTTCCCGCAAGATTACGACTGTTTCTGCAGATGCTAGCTTAAGTATGCGAGCGGAGACTTTATCTGGGCCACAAGCCTTGTTAGGTTTCAGAAGATTTAGAAGCTTAACGATTCCGTTCACAGTCACACAGATGTTTCCAATGGCTGGTATGTCTTTCGGAGCCAAGGTGGGAAGGGTATCGTTTGGCGCATCTTTTTTAAAAACAGATTTAAAGTAGTTATACAAGGTTTCTGCCTTTTCTTTGAGGTTCGACGGGGTTCCACTTTCAGATCGAAGAGCTGGGATACCAACACAATCTTGCTGCATGGATTTGATGTACTTCCAAAACTTCTTAGGTTGGGATTTCAGATTTTCATCCAGTAGACCAGAGACAAAACTGTTCCTAGCAGAATTTATGGCGATGGTAGTCATTTTACGCTGCTTGCGATAGGTAGCCCAAGCTGATGCAGTGTTGCGTAATTTAGCCACTTTGAATAGGCGATGTTTCTTACGTGTTGAGCGCCTCAAGGCTCTGTTGAACCATGGATTCTTTCTTTGTGTATTTGAAAGCTTCTCAGGATAATGCTTATTGACAAGAGATAAAATTGTTGCCTTAAAAATTTGCCAGTTCTCGTGAACAGATCGTAGGGGACAGGTTCGAAGAAATGACACAGAGATTGCTTTCATGTCCCGGCAAAAATCTTGTGAATTCCCCTTCTTGAAGTCAAAAACTTTCCTTTGCGGTGGTGTGGCGTTACTGTGGCGTTACTGACGAAACGGTTGATGTGAGCTACAAACTGTTCATGATCACTGACACCTGGTATAACGCGAACGTCGTATAGTAGATTGGGCTTCGATGAAAAAACCAAGTCCAAGGTGTTTGCAGATGTAGGACCGTAACGTGTGGGTTCACACACTAATTGCTCAAGATGGAAATCATGAACTATATCCAGTAACCGCCTGCAAAGGTTTGCATCTCGTGCACCAGGAGGGACACAAGACGTAACCCAGTCGATTGAGGGTAAGTTAAAATTCCCAGTTAGGATAACATGACGATTTCCCGCAGATTGCGAGACTTTAGTCAAAGAAGCTTCCAAGGCGTCTAGTGAATCCATACCTGTGGATTCTGGGCGATAATAGGAGCCGAGTATAATGGCTTCTCTCTCCAGAAGCACTTCGCACCATGTTATTTCACAGTCCGAGTCCAAATCGGGACGAGGTATAGATACGAAGTTGTTTTTGACTGCAATCAAGACCCCACCCTTTTGTGATGGGCGGTCTTTTCGATACATTAGGAAGTCCTGTGTTAATACTTCACAGCTATTAACATGGTGTGAGAGGTGAGTTGCAGTTGCAAGCAGGATGTCGATTCTTTCTTCTACTAGAAGAGAAGAAAGCTCTGCAGATTTGGATCTAGTACCTTCAATATTGGATATGAGGATCTTGGGAGAATATCCTTTTAGGGTCTGGCTGCCAATAGGACCTATGATAGAACACGAGTGAAGGTGGTTGATGTAGGTCAGAAGCGGCTTGCAGGGGAGTCAAGGTTGCGAGTGGGATTGAGTTCCTTGAATTATTAACAGGAGACTCAGATAATGAGTCAGAAAACAAAGAGATCCTTGAACTATTAACAGGAGACTCATATAAGGGACCAAATAAATTGCTGCATGACAGGAGCGATGTTGACAAAAACAGCGAAGACGACAAATTCGGATGGCCACAAGTACAGCATAACCAAGATACATACGAGCTGTTAAGTCCATGGTATACCGCAGTAGGCATGTCCACACATCGAGCATGATACCACACATCGTATGAATCACACTGAACCCCATTTGGTTCGATTTTACACGAAAACGTGTAGACAGGTCCAGGATTGAGCTCAACTGTCCCACTAATAAGCATCAAAGTAAATGCAAGACAAAATGGCGGTCTATTATGAATTAACGATCGGCGATACTCTGGAAGAGACAATGCCTTCAAGTTTAATAGCGCCTTGAGTTTCCGCTTTAGGAAGCGGTGTTGATGTAAATATTTATACATTAAGCTCTCACTGAAACTTCCAAAGGCTTCTTTAACGACAGTTTGTGGTCTCGGTGGTGCAAAAACAAGCGCTAGGATCGGTGAAGGGCTAAGAATGCCCAACACAATCAGGCTTATGCATACTCCGGGGCTTAAATGGCTCTCAGGCCGATTTTACTGGTTGCTTTCCTGTATATAGTTTTTCTACGTCGAAACATTCGAGCAAGCATCACCAAAACTCAGACATTTCTTCGCCTCCAGTGCGCTGCTCTAATCTTAAGCCGATCCCTTAACTCGAAGAGTAGCAGTTGTATGGGATCATTCAGAACCAAAAACCTCGATCCCATGTGCATATATTATAACCACGAAAACAATGGCGCAGGCCGTGCATAAATTAGGGGCAAGTTGGGGCATGACGCAACGCGGTGTAACCCTAACATGTGCAACAACATGGGCATCCTATAAATTGGGGTTAGGTTAATGAGATGCTAGTCATGTACGTACATGAAGACCTCTTTTATTGAGAAAGTAAGCGAGGTGTGTGTGCTGTGCTTGTTTGCTGTGTTTGTGTTATTTTTCTACTCAAACCATCTGGGTGGTAGCACAAATATGTAGCGAAAAGAACAATGGGAAAGAGAGGGAGCCAATGAGGTAAAGGTGATGTCATCATGGACCAATGAGACACTATTGACGTCAGTATACATTAACTTCGCTGGAAAAACGGGAGTTTGGCTTGGCAACAAATGGCGCATGACTGGTGATCTGTAATAACGTAAACTTTTCTAGGGCATTGTTATACCCTTTTTAAAATGGCGCAGTACAATCTTCCTTCAACAAAGAATATGTATAATTACAAATCAAGAAAATGAAAAGAACGCAAGGACATGGCTGTTTCATTGTTTCATTGCAGTGAACAGCACAATTAAACAGGAGCTCTTTGAACTTGGAATGAAATCATCATCCTCGTGGATGCAATAAACTACAGCTTGAAAAGAACCTCATCGTATACTACAAAGATTTACTTGCGATTCGTTTCACTACATAAAATCAACTGGAAAAAAGTCAATTGTATTGTCAACTTCACGCCTTAAACAAGCTGCGAACTTGTCCAATTCCCGAAGCGGATCGATGGTACATGAAGTGATGACTTCCCTAACTATTTTCGATCGTTCTCTTGATTCCCTTTAGCGCGCTTCTGTTTTTGCGCTATTCGCACGTATTTGAGCCAAACGTTCTTGTGCTGCGTTGAAGAGGAATTATCTAACTCTTTCCTTTTCTGTAATTCTGTCCTTTCGTCCCTCAGTCTGCCATAAAAAAAAATCAATCAATCAACAAAGAAACATGGAAATTAAACCCTTCATTACCACCAAATATGTTTGTAAGAGTCTGTCAGATAAATCATTTAGCGAATTCGTATCAAAGAAGTCAGAAGAATGCAAACGTTTTCATAATCATCGGAGTTACCCCTTATCATCACCATCATAGATAGTTTTAAATTTGTTAGTAAGATCATAGCGCAACGTACGAAACAAGTCATTGATAAAAAAAGATGTAAACCCATTTTACCAGAGTTTGTATAAAAGAAACAAGACCTACCGTTCTTCAAAAAACATGTTTGCTGATCTTGCATGGCTGGAATTCTTTCCTGCAATAATTTCTTTTCTGGTTCATAGCTTCAATCTGTTTGTTGTCTTGAGATGTTTGCAAAGTGCAACAATTGCACCCTGTTCGTTCCTTGAACTAAATGATTGCATGGACGCGCTCTTGATCACCCGACGCGTAGCGTTTGGAAAAATGCAAGTCGTGTATTGTTTTATGAGCACTTTGAATTTACTAATTGTAATCCGCTTTGTTTATAAAAGAGTGAGTGGCGTTATTGTGAACATAAATAGGCCATTTCCGAGTTCAAGTCTTCCTCCTCTTCAAAGCGAATCTAAGTGCGAAGTTTTTCTTATGCAAATTAGTTTTCATTCATATGTAAAGTAGAACTAATTACCATCACAAAAACTTCGCACTTAGACTCGCTTTGAAGAGGAGGCAGATATGAACTCGGAAATGGCCTATTGTTCGACTGATAACGGAAGGTCAATGCAGTTTTTCAACATCTAAACAGAAAAAACAAAGCGCCACAGTCCCAAAGGACGTCTATTGTTATCGCTATTGTTTTCTTGAAACAAAGGAGTGTAAGCATAATGAAAAAGGGACCTGTGCGGAAATCTTGCCAAATCCTGCACTTCATTGTTTTGTAAACTAATTGCCTTTCCTTTGTTTTCGCCGCAGTACCGCCTTTTGAAGTCAAAGACACATGTCGAATATCGGTTGAAATTCGTTTAACATTTGCAATGCATTTGCTTTTGTATGGAGTATGGACAAGACAGGGAATTTTTGAGAAGTTACTGGCGATTTTGGATTATATGAAACCAAACGTTAGACTATATTCGTATTCTCAGTATTGGACTGGAACTAGCTTGCAATAGAGGCTAATGCGGGGAAATCTTTTCAAATGCAAATGCTTTTTTAATTTATTCCCCCGCATTAGCCTCCATTGCAAGCCAATACTGAGAATACGAATATGGTCTATTACGTCTTACCTAATTTAAAACCAAACGTATGGTTGATAGCAAATCTGGACAAATTAAGGATTCTTCAAAGCCTGCTATTGTTTCACATCTTCTAGAAAGAAGGGCTCTCTTTTGCCTACGCAGACTTTTTGAACTGAAAAGCGACATTTTAAACGCGTATTTTTTTCCTTTGTTTTGGGTGGATGAAAGCTATAACTGCCTCCACTTTGATCACACCCAAGAAAATAGTGTCATTATGAATGAGATGAATTTTGGTCGAAAAGATACTCTTTTTGCGTTGTTGTTCCTTCAGAGAGGCGTAGCGTTCTAAAAGCAAGATTGCCGCTCTTATTTATCTTGAAACCTCCAAGGAGATGTAGAGAGCATTGTATATGTCGGCAAAGGGTTTGTCTAAAGGGATTTTTATGCCGCAAAATTAGAACAGTTAAATTGTTTTTTTTATTTCCTCACATGCCTCACATATCGTATGCTGTAATAAATAGCCTTGAAAAACTGATCATCATGATTCGCAACGATGATGAAAGTGATAGAAACAGTATCTGTTATCCTGTCGGAGAAAGCCGTTCAACATATCATAGAGAGACATGTCAAAAAAGTTGTGAGAGCTTCACAGTTCTACGAAAAGACTGATGTGACTGCATTAACTCTTTAGACGATCACAGAGTTGGAGCGGAGAAAACGGGAAGAGAATGAGAGATTGTACCATGCGCCTAAAGAGGACCAAACTGTGCCCTATGTTTACATATTGCCGAAAACCAGTAGTGTGTTTAAAGTTAGGTATGTAAACATAGGGTGCAGTGTTGGAAAACGTTCAGGAAGCAAGGAAACAGATGACATGGAAATTGTTATGATGAAAAGATCTGGTCGCTGAGATATCATCACAGCATAATAATTATATCCTTGCTCTTGAAGTGATATCTTTTCAAAAACGGCTCCTTTAGGAGCCACCAATTCTTAAAAAGTCAATAATCAAGCAAACGTCTTGCTTTACCAGTATTGATTCATTGTTTTCATCTCTTAATCTTTACGGATAATTGGACAATACCATCAAAGATTTTCTTTTATCCTTACAGGATAATCTCTGTGGGAAGTTCAAAACATAAAAGCATGTTGTTTAGTAATCCTTTTTAGTAATTCCACCAATGAAATATAGTGATATAATCCAGAACCGTATAAAAGCGAAAGACGGTCCCACACAAACCACTTCTATTTCCAATTCATTGAGTGAAAGTAATAGATAAGCGAGGACATACAAAAATGGAGAATATTACATGGATCGAAGAAATTACGGACAGCGCGCTGAATGAATTTTATGACGAATTCGAAGATGATATGATGCTCGTGCAAGCGCTGGAACAATTTGAAGTAGGTAATTGAAGCCCGGTTTACACTAAAGAAATTTTTTGGCACGGCTCGGGTGAAATTGGCACGGGTCCCAAAAAAAAAGGTTCAGCTCGGATAAAATTTGCAGTGTAAACAACATGTCAGTACCAAATTTCATCCGTGCCGAACCAACTTCTTACCCGTGCTGGGACCTTCGGCGAGGTAGTCCGAGCACGGGTGAAAATGGTACGGGTGCTGAAAAAATAGGCACGATTCGGATAGAACAAGTAGTGTAAACACTTTAAAGTGCCAAATTTGAGCCTTAATTCATATAGGCTAGCGGTTTTTTGCGTATATTTCAAGATGACTGCTCATTCTCCACCAAAATCACTCGGACGTTCTTGATTATAATTGAACTGCGCATGTCTAAAAGAGAACTTACCCGGGCCCAAAAATTTTGGCACGGTATTTTTGATACGGTAAAATGGTGTAGTGTAAACAAAGTTTGCCGAGCTCTTTTTAGGCACCCGTGCCAATTTCACACGAGCCGTGCCGAAAATTTTCTGTAGTGTAAACCGGGCTTGCAATACGTAAAAATCATGATCTGCATTACTGTCTTGAAGCGTGATATTTTACAGCCTAGTACTTTCCATGAAATGAGAGTATAGGTTTATCGTTGGGCTGAGATCTTTGATTTTGTGATAATGCAAATATTTGACCGAAAAAAATGTAATTGTATGTTTTGTTTACATTTGTCGCGTTTCTCTGCTTGAAAATCATGATTTGCATTGCTGTACTGAGAAGCGTAATATTTTACAAATGAGTGCTTTCCGTGAAATGAGAATATATATGTTCATCGTTGTGCAGAGAACTCGGAGCTGTGATGCAGATATTAGGAAAAAAAGCTGATTTTCTCGAATTTGTCACGTTTTTCTCTGGTGTTGTTATGCTTGCACAGGGAACTCGGATGTCGATGGTTCGAGATTCAATCGCAACAATCCTTTTTTTTTTCGATTAGGTTTTCCTAGTTATTCTTTCCTACTAACTTATTTTTCGCTTAGTTACAACTACTGTTATTGATCTTGTTTTTAGAACACAACGTGCAAGATGCTGTTGATTTTTTGCATGAGATGGCGGATAATGCTGACAAAGAGTTAACGAAATCTCCCCAAAACATCTTCCTCGCATCATAGTCAGCAATAAGGTGCTGGGGTTTTACAATCCCCTCATCAACCTGGTCGCATAGAATTCACTCTGAAGCACGTAGTAGAACGTCAATCGAAAAGAATGGGGATCCATGAACGGGTGTTTGAAACTCAAATCCAGGAGATTAGGCCAATATTGCGAGGGCAGAATTTAACGCATGCACTGACCCACGGATTACGCCGGGCATTGGAACGCTTACTGGATAATCCTGAAATTGATGATCGGAATCGTATTTTTTTTCGTTAAAGTTCCAACCGGCTCGATAATAATTTTCACAGCGCGCGATTTCAAGCAGGAGAATGGCGTAATGATATTAGACGGGTCGATGGATTCATGAATGTAATGAGTCGCACTAAACGATACCTTTCAACGCCAGTCCACAAGGTGGGGAACATGGTAGAGACTATAAGCCTGGTCACCAAGCTTCAACGAAGTTCCGCTTGAAAAAAAATTTATTATTAAAATTTCTAAGGATGCTAAAAACATGTGCTGCGCTAGAGCGATCGTCACCGCTAAAGCCATCGCTGACAATCACCCCCAATGCCTAGGATTCAAACGAGGTCGAAATATTCAATACGAAGCAGCATTGCTGTTACATGAAGAGGCCCATTTTATTCCCAGACCATGCGGTATAGATGAGCTCACCCGGTTTGCCTTAGCCCCGTCGCTGTTTCTAGGATATCGAATCATTATGGTAGACATAGATCGCATGTTTTGTGTTTGGTGAAGTTTGGTGAAGGCGAGGAACAATTGGCGATCCTGCATGAAAACGGTCATTACGATAACCTGACTTCATTTCCAGGGTTTTTCAGTTCCGGTTATTTCTGCGGGCGACGTTTACATCCCTATAATAATTTGGGGCAACATGCGTACCCTCATGCAACCGGAATTCACTGGCCCACCTGCTTTCAAGAATCATGCTCTGATTACAATGAGGCATAAAAGACCAAACGGTTGGCTTCCCACTGTTGCAATAGCTGTCGCCGTGTCTTCTATGGACCCTCCTGTCTGGAAATCCATAGTAACAAAACACAAGATGGAAAACCTAGCGGTCCTGAAAACCATCTGTCTGTCAAGCACGGCGGAAATGCGCCCATTGCCAAAAACTCCTGCGGTTGGGGTGAATGTCCCTCGTGTTGCAAACAAGTTGACCTTCACACCCATCGATGCCACATTCAGAGGCCAAGGACCCTGATGGAATCCGGGAAGAGAAATGAGCGTTGCAACTGGCCAAGTGAAAAAAACGGCGGCGTCAACATGGAGGAGATGCCTCAAGGGGATTATGAACCCTTCGGTCCAATACAGAGGCGGAAAACCAGGAACAACCAGACGAATATAAGGAACCTCTTTTAGTGTTTTTTGACGTAGAAGCCATACAAAACACCAGGAAACATATCGCCAATTTAGTCGTAGGAATGACTCCGTTTAGCGGAGGCCTGTAAGACAAGACAAATAAGGCATCGTCAAGCCTTTGACATTGAACAAGCATTGAAAGGAATTGAAATCTGTGGATGACTCCATGAAAGACAATGATATGCAAGGTCAACACCAAATAGTGCAGAACCTGGATAAGCGTCGCCTCAATCTCGAAAAGTCTGTCATCAAATATACCACGCGATGGGCCACCATCAAACAGGAGGAGGAAATGCCGCAAAAACGCATAGAAGGACAGGAGGATATAAAGGAGATAGATAATCGCGTTTTGGAAATGAGACGAGAACTCAACGGTCTGAAACGTTTAAATCAGAGTTACCAAGCATTGTACGAGGACAAATGTGACAGTCGTGAAGTGATCCTGTGGCACTCGCGGATGAGCGACATCTTAGACTTGGTGTTGTGTCAACTGTGCACAGAAGAGATAAATGAAGCCTATGTGGAAGGCACGCCCGAAGAGATTCTCTGTTGAAACCAACCAATTGTAATTTTGGGGGATGCAAAACTGTGCGTTCCATTTTACAACATAAATAAAATGCTGATGTAGAACTGTGAAGTCGTTAGTGTCATGAAACCGTCACCCTTAACGTACGAGTTTCCCGGGGAGCCTGGTAGTTTGGGCGGGGTCCAAGCTTTTGCCAAAGCACATGGGTTAAAAAGACGAGAGGCCCAAAACCTACTGCAAGGGGTCTTAAGCTACACATTACCCCGTCCCCGCCGAAAACATTTCCCTACATTACCCACCTTAGTGTTTAACATCGATGAACAATGGGTTGCCGATTTGATTGAATTGCAAGGGTTAGCACGTTGAAACAAAGGGAACCGGTACGCCTTAACGGTAGTGGATGTGTTGTTCAAATATGCTTGGGTCGATCCCATGAAGAACAAGCCAGGGGTAGCGGTCAGCGGCCATGCAAACCATCTTGACACGAGCCGGGCGCACACCGCAAAAATTGCAGACGGGTGCGGGCAAAGAATTTTACAATCGCACGTTCCAGACTTTGATGAAAACCCACGGCATTCATCGTTTAAGCACGCACGGGGACGCTAAAGCCGCCCTAGCGGAACGGTTCAATCGCACCTTGAAAGAGAAACTGTATCGGTACTTGACAGCCAAGAACACGCGGGCATACTTACTGGTCTTGCAGAGTTTCGTGCAGGGATACAACGCTACCGTCCATTGGAGCATTGGCAAAGCTCCAAAAGACGTAGCGGACGTCAACGAGGCCCAAGTATGGCACCGTCCATACGACAAACGATTCCTACCTAAGAAAAAGAACAAACAGACGCTTTTGGTAAAAGGGACACAGGAGCGTTTGAACAAGAAACATCGGCTATTTCAAAAAGGGTATTTGCCCGGGTGGACAGAAGAGGCTTTTGTGATCAGTCGGGTCGTTCCAGGGGTAGTATGCACCTACAAAGTAAAAGAATGGGATGGGATTCCGGTGGAAGGTACATTTTACAGACAAGATTTGCAACCGGTGACCGTACCAGATGACGGACTCTTTCGCATAGAAACGGTTTTACAACGCAAACGAGAGCAGGTCAAAGTGCACTGGCAAGGATAGTCTGATAAATACGACAGTTGGATCAATGCGAAGACCATTCGCAAGTGGAAAGGTTGAGAGAACCATGGTTGATTTCTACGTGACCTTACCGAGTGATCACTCACCTGAATTTCCAGATAACTCACCATCCAGTTTTAAGGTCCGGCAGGGTTGGCGAGTTGCCTTGAGCAGTATGTACGTGCCTGACACTCGCGTCAACCTGTGCCATCTGGTACCAAAATACGATTTTCTGTTTTACACAACGCTAATGAGGTCTGGGGCTAGATCAGACGTGCAAGTCAACACGATGAATATCGATCAATTCAAAGCCTGTATTGATGTTCTTGCGGACGACACGGGAAAGCGTATCTACATAACCTTTCGTTGGATACAGCGAGGAAACGAACAAGACTTGCTGATTGACAATACAAAGACCAAACTCGGTGGTGTAGACAACGCTCCAGAAATTTGGATTAATGGTACCTTAGCTATCAACATGAGATGGCTGACGGAGACAGGGGAGTTGGACCATAACGTGTCTCGAGAGTACATAGATGACAAAGGGCCTGATCTGACAACTTCTGAGAAGTACTGAGACTTGCTGGATAAAGATGGAAATGGCGTGTTCTGGGCAATAGAAAAAAACTGCCTTCGATTAAGCATGAGTTGTAATTGGCGTTTCACTAACCTGAACCACGCCTTTCGAATGGAATGGTAGTTGGGGAGCCTTCTCGCACCTAGCATGTGTACTTGTAATGCAGCGCAGAGCACGATCGTGGGAGGAAAGAAGACGGATTTATTGCGCGAAGTCTGGTACAAGAGACGAGGAAGAGGTGTGGTGTATTTCGAACCCAAACACAAACACTTTCATCCAGTGCGCCAAAATACCTACGATACACCGCGCACCGTTGGCTCAGTTGGTTGAGCACGGGCTGTCACGCATGGAGATTAGGAAGACGTGACTCGACGATCTTAAAAAGCTTGCTAGCATAGAGAGAAAATAATGATGGCTCGAGACAATTTTTAAAAACAAAGTCAAGGCCTTGTTTCTTTAAAAGTGGTGTAACAACCGAATATTTTCAAATAACAGGAAAAATCCAGATTCAAGCGACAGGTTTATCATGGTTGTTAATATCGGAAGTAACTCATCAAGGCAATCTTTCACGATGTTCGCAGGAACAGGATCGAGTAAACAGGATTTTGTCGGCGTTCTAAACACAAGTTTCCTAAAATAGTCCATGTCTACACGGTGAAAAGCAGTAAAGGAAGAAGAACACTGAGAATGGCGGCTGATAGTACTACATGAGTTCGGAATTGCATCAAGGCTAACGCGAAGATCGGATATTTCCTTGACAAAGAACGAACCCATGTCGTTGGCCAAAGCTAACTTGTCGCCGTGCTGTAAAAAAGGCGATTCTGCTGACTGATTTAACAGTTTCTTTGTAGCAGCAAAAAGCTTACGTTGACTATCAGAGATGTTGCTGATGAAATCTGTATAGAATTCACAACGAGACTTGTTCATAAGAAAGACAGCTTTATTCCGAAGAAGTTTGAATGATCTCCGGTCAGATTCAGACTTTGTAGACCTCCAGTTGCGCTCAGCTATCCTCCGGAGACGTTTCACAGATCTGATCTCATCGGACAACCATGGGGCTTGAGCTCTTTGAATCATGCTTTTCTTCCACCAAGAAGCATGTCTGTAAATTATGGATTTTAGAGTAGTGCCAAAACAATCTACGAGATCAGCAAGACCTTTAGGAGTGTTTAGTAACAATTCTGAATTACAAAGATCGTTCTTAAACTTGCGAAGATTAATCGATTTGATTTTCCGAAACCACGTTTCCTTGGCAGAGGATTCTGACTTAAAACCGTTTAAGTTAAACAATACAGTCGCATGGTCGGATAGAAAGGAGCCTAAAATTGGTGTGTCTTGAATGATACTGTCCATTTTCCTGGTTATGACTAAATCCAGTATATGTCCTTCAACATGAGTTGCAAAGTGGACATGTTGAGCTAGTCCAAAAGAATCAATTAGGTCCACAAATGATTCTGCATCGGGTTTATCCTCAACATCAACTTGGATGTTAAAGTCACTACATAACAATATGGGCTCCGTGCATAAAACAAATGATTCAAGGTACTGGGAGAATTGGGAAACAAAGGAAGAAATTGTTACAGGATGCTTTGTAGAGTAAGGAGATCTATAGACGACAGCACGCCGTAAGCGAAAAGATCCATCAATTAAAATCCATTCCGAGAGTTCAAAAGAGCACCACTTAGGAGCAACAACCTGCTTGACAATTATATTTGAACGAGTGATCAAAGCTGTATCTCCACCATTACGGCCGGATCTATGTACATCATACAACTTATAACCATCGGGAGTACATTCAGCTTTCACCGCGGCATCTTTCTCCGAAAACCACGTCTCACTAATTGCCAAGATGTCCAATTTATTGTCATGTATATAATCGACAAGACTCGCCGTTTTATTCCTTAATGATTGAGCGTTCCATACACGAACTTTAAGGTGACTTGCATCGAGAGAGTTCGGAGGAGAGGTGTTAATTTGAATCAAATTAGCCGGATTAACATGGCGACTACTTGAATAATTAATTGATTGTCGTTGACCGCCGAAGTTTCCTAACAACCGAATAGATTGAAAACTAGATCCAAATCGTCGACACCCTCCACGACTACCGCGCTTTCTTAAGATTTGAAGGCTTTTAAAGCGATTAAACACATCGGGTGCAATATACGAGCTTGCGAGTTTCCTCAGTGATCGTAGTTCCACCGACCGTAAACAATGCAAAACAACGCATTTGAAGAGCGAGTCGAGGAAGAACTTGAATCTTGTGTTAATTCGATATCTCCTGGGTTGCTTTCAACGTCGACACAGATAGTCAAATACTTTGGAAAGTCAAAATCAGGAGTCTGGAGAAGTAAAATTCCATGTTTCATCCAAATTGAACCCTCGCGGCGTACTCCTACTCGAGAGGTAAACATGATCGATTTAAATTTAACAACCTTGAAACAAAGCTCGTCGGAATTGTAGAATAATTCAGAGCCGTCAAGACGCAAACCACAGCCAGTCATAAAGGTATTGACCTTGGAGATCTTTCCAGCAACATAAAGACGAAACCCATCGGGTAGAAAAGCCAAAATTAAATAAAATAACAAGAACCTAATAGAACCGGCAGCCATAATGGCGCGCACATTGCACAAAGTGCTGCCTTTGTAATTACATCTGCAAATGGTTAGACTCTCTAGTCTTCTCGGATAAGGACGATAAGCCGGAGGTCCCGTCTCACAACCCTTCAATGTTCATAATCCTGTGGGACGTAAAAGAACCCGCACACTTGTCGCAAAGAGTAGGGCATGTAGTTCCCTGTTTTGTGGTCTGTCTTCTGAGATGTATCATGGTTGGGAGGGTAAATACAGATCTCCCTTTAAACCAGCTATGCTGAACTGGAATTTCTGTATAAATAATGTATATAAATAAATAAATAAATAAACATTGCAAGTGGACGTATCTGAAACAAACAGTTGCTTGGTAGCATTTTCTAACAACAAATCTAATTGTACCTTGGTTGGCCTTCCCCACACCGTCGATGGGCCCAGGAATCAAGCCGTTCCCCCTTCCAAACGAGCTCAGACCTACTCGACCACCAACAGGGACACTGACTCCATCATGCCGCGATTGGTAGTCCGATCCATTCCTAGACGCGAACGACGATTGCAGGGGTGGGGACAGCGTGATGGGTGGATCTCCAATCACGTATCACCACCACCAACAGCCTTGGACTACGAACTGTTCCGTCAGTGGACGACACAGATAAAACCCAGACGACTTCGACAAACAACCCACAAAAGACGTTGACCTTCGTCATGAGCAAGTCGTTGAATTTCTGAGCTTTGCCAGCGCAAGATGTGGCTATTCAAGGGTCTCGATGGGTAGGTTACTCCCCGCTCAACAATAGCAGTATTACCCCCTTGGAATTGACTATTTTCGCATTGGAAGATTTTGTCGATTTGAATGAAAGTTATTTAACCTTTGACATGAGACTACCTACCGGTGCTAACAATGCTGGTTTGTATGCGGACGGGCAAGTCACGGCAGCTGATGCCAATCAATCGGGAGACGATTACACTAAGTACATTTACCTGGTCAATAATGTGGCGCCCACCATGATCCAGCAATTTGACATGGGATTGACCAAACAGACGGGCATGTATGCCTTCCGAGCCTTTGGCAAAACCTCGCTGAATTACACGCCCAGTGAAGGTGAAACATTGCTGGCCCCACAAGGTTGGGTGAATTATTTTAATGTGAATGCTTCTCTGCAAGCCTCCAATGCTGTGAATGATGACCACCCCCTTAACACTGGTGTGTTTGCTACTGAAGAGACGAAACCCTTGAAAGTGTTAACTTTCAAGTTTTTGGAGAACGGATGGGTGCAGCTGGTCATGAAACTGCATTTGGAAGCTTTTCATACCGGAACTGTGTTAGTTACTGGTATTGAAATCAAGCTGCGAATCACCTTTAACAGTCCCGAGTTCTTTTGTTTTGGTACAAGGATGACGAACAAAAAGTACCCAACCCTGGGTCCGAATGATATCCAAGCCAAATTTTATCTCTGTAGGCTGACCTTAAACCCTACCACTTACGTTGCACTGACTAAACGAAGGCATAACAAAGGCATGTGGGCTCGGTATCCTACCGTGTACATGGATGTTCGGACATTCACCTTTGACGGAGAGAGTACCAAGTTTAAGAAAACAGATCTGTTTCAAAGCCGCGTACCCTACCGTCTAATGTTGGGATTACTGGACAGTCGTGCCTACAACAGAAATTTAGATCATTACCCATTTGCCTTCCAAAAAGTTTGTGGTGACCCGCATTGGTCATATCACACGCAGTGAGGAATATCCGTACGAAACCTTGGAACTCAATCAGAATGATAACAAGAGAGATTTGTGGGGGTACCATCGCTTCCTGCAAGCCAGCTGTGCTCTGGGTAAAGACCAAGAAAGTATGCTGAAACCAGGGGATTGGGGCCACAACAAGAATTGCACGCTGTACCTGTTTAATATTGTCGCAGGAGAAAATGCGGATAGCCCCTTGCAAAACCCACAACAGTAAGGCGATGTCACCCTGGAGATCAATTTTGGGGCGATAGGGGTGACATTTCCTGTATCTCCTCCATGGTCATAGCTTTGTTTCCTCCGCATGTTTGTGTGACTTCTTGCTTCTTCTTGGTTGGAGGTTTGGATGGTCGAGTGGGTTTTCGAATCGGTACGACTTGTTCTTTCTTCTCGGGCATGATATAGTCTCATGAAAAAGAGTGAGCTAGAGCGATGCTTTTATAACCACAAAACGTCTGTTCCTCAAGGCATGATGGACCAGTGACATCATTAGAAACCAATCATAGAATCACCTATTTGCCTTTTGATTGGCTCTCGATGAGGTAATGGTTGTTTCTGATTGGTTTCCGATGAGGTCATCTGGTGTGATTGTCATTGGTTTCTTTTCCTTATTCTTGTCTTTGCTTCGTTGTTATCTCTCATTCATAGTTCTGCTCTTGAGCAGGAAGGAGCTCGCTACCTCTCTACAATCGAGATATTCAATTACCGATTAAACGTGCGTGACTGGCATCTCATTAACCTAACCCTAATTTATGCGACGACCTGGGATGCGCGTGTTGTTGTACGTGTTAGGGTTACAGCTGCGTTGCGTCATGCCCTGCGCCATTGTTTTCGTGGTTATAATATATGAACATGGGATTGAGGTTTTTGGTTCTGAATGATCCCATACAACTACTAAGAGTAATGTCACCGTCAAACTGTCTTTTAATTTAGTCCTCAAGCTTGTCCTCTTTACATAGAGCTTTCTTGTATCGAAGCGGTCGATAAAAGCATTTCGTGCGGCAGTTAGCCCACACAAATCGGCTCGAAGTATCAAAGAGGAGATGTCCATAACACTCTTACCAAACACATTTATCTTCTCCTTTGCAACCAAACAATTTAATTTGTCCATCAAAGAAAGCAACATTCGCCACCACAGGGAATCTTAATTCATTACCGTTTGAATCATAGCACTGCGTTTCGAAGGTTCGCTAGTGACAACGATAACACGAATTGCTCGGAGATCACCCAACTTTCTGTTGTCTCATGTAACGTGATTGGCCAGAAAAAAAAAAAACAAAAGCAGTTACGTCACAGAAATCGTTTTGCAGCTCGGTTTCGCAGACGCTATTTTTCGGGGGAGAGAAACGACCGCCGGAAATACGTCTGCCTTCGCAGGCTATGGCTATCTTTGCTGATTGGTCTGAGTGGTCTTTTAGGTTTATGAATTTTCGGGAGACCATAAAACGACGCTGGTGTTGAATTGCTGCAATGTAGTTTTTCTTACCATCCCGGTCCGGCTTGTGATCCGCTGTCATTCATTTCCTCCTTGATCTTAAGCAAAAGTTTGTTTAGATCTCTTTTTAAATTGATTTTGGAAGTGTCACAGTTGTTGGACACGAGGCTAACTTCCACGAGCGACTCTTCTGGAAATGACCACATCGCCATCCCAGAGGTCTACAAATCTCTGACATGCGCATAAGTTGCGTGCTACGTTGTCAAGAAACTTCACGCGGGTTTTCCTCAGCGCGCGCTCGACGTGCTGTTATTTGAATCGCGCGTACCAACGTTATATTTCAACTGATAAAGGCTTAGAGGTTACCGTATAACTTCAGGGTAGATACCTTCGCGTAGATACCTAAACCCCTAAGTCTAATTTAAGCTTTTAGAGCTGGCTATCAAACCATATCAAGAATTTAGAAATTAAATGAATTGTCGAAATTTTCACGACCTCTAAATGCTAGCGTTCGAATCACCTTTTCAAAGCTAGAAGTCAAAGCAATTTTTTTGCTTTTCGCTATTTTATTTTGTTCCTCCGTTTCCCGACCCAAAGTGTTAAAAATGCGTGTCTGCGTTTTGCTATACTCCGTTACAGTGAAAAGGTTTAGAACGTTTTCGAAATAGCATTAAAAAAATGTGAAGTGTTCGTACAAAAATCGTTTTCAGAGAAAAAATATTTTAAAATAAAGAATTCGCAAATTGCTTTTGTTTTTTATATGATAACCAAGCCACTGTCAAACTTTGGGGGCAATTGGACAAATTCTCTGTGAGTTCTAGCTCTTTAAAGTCTCCGCTTAGCGTGAAAAAATTGATTCGAGAAAACAACGCTAAAACTGTCAATCAGACGGGTAATTTTTACGTCCGGCCAAAACGTAAAACTGCTATTTCTCCACCAACATTTAATCTTTTTGAATAATTTCATTTTTACATTAGAGATCCCATTTCGATCATTACTTTAACCGAAAAATCCAAATTTGAAGAAAATTGTCGATCTGAGGGTATATGGTAACCTTAGGTACCAGACGAAACGTCTCGAACAAACATTTAACGATATGAGATGGTAAATAACCAACGAGGCGCGTAGCGAGTCATTAAATTCCCCAAACTCCAAAAGTTTACAAAGTGCGAAATACGAGCGAAAAATACGAGCAAATCCGAGCGAGATCGAACAAACTTAGTGAGAACTGATGCGATGTTGTGTAAGGCCTTGTGTTTACACAGACTCAGGCTCATCACAAAAACATTTCTTCTCTCTTCGCGTACTCCTAAACGTCGGAATTGATCCAGACTTTCCACAAAAACGTTTCATTTTTTTGTGCTTTATTCAGAGAGAAATCTCGCTTTTGGGCAAAAAAACTTTTAGCTTAGCAACGCTTAGCGCAATCATTTACCATATAAGGTCAAACTAAGGTATATGAGCTGATAACCGAGATTGAGTGAACCAATCAGAGCACGTGGAATGCATTATCCGAGGTTGAAAATTTAATAGCAAAAAATAGTCAGTGTCAAACCATTATCTTACTAGTATAGTAACTAGACTGCAAGTACTGTACTGAGCAGTGCCAGTACGGTATTGCATGAGTAATGAAATGTAAATAGTGTATATGATAAAAATCAATCAATCAATAAATAAATATTGAAATAAGTACTAAATAAATAAAATAATCCAGTCATTGTTATATGTGCACTGAAGTTTATTAACAACAAGGTTGTATATATAGTGGTACAATATTTACCAGGAGCCCATTCTACTTTTTGGATCCTGCAATAGTTTCACCGTGGTGTAATAGATATGTTGTGTAGTAATTTTTCTTAGTTTTTGTAAAGTAAAAGTACTATGACTGAAAATCAATACACTACAGCTCCCAACTTAATGCTTTGAAGACGAAGGGTTGTATTTGACGAAGCATGTGTCATGAATGATTAACGATTACATTTTAGTTTTCATTAGGTGTCACACAATGACGTAAAAACCAAAAAAAACTCCATTACTGTGGACATCATCAAGTAGCTCAGTTCTTCTTATGAAATTCAGCCAAATGAAAAGCTATTAAAAACGAGGGTTGGAAGAAAAATGGAACCGTTTAATTTGTCCTTCAACAGTCATCTTTCCCGTATAATTAGCAATTAGCACAGTGTAAAAACCTTTGAAACGTTTTCTTTGCTTTGTCAGCTTGTGGTAAGGTTAGGCTATTGTTTAATGATTTTTTGCTTTTTTGTTTTCCTTGTGTTACGTCATCCGTGGGTTTCACAGCTTCAGTTTTATACCAAGGATGAGACATGATTATTCATGGTCTTTCAATGAAGAACGGCAAAATTAACTATTTGCGTAAAATACCTGGAAAGGCATCATTAGTCACCATTCACTTTCAATGTGGGTTCAATTGACAACTCTTTATTCCATAACTAGAGGCCTTCCTTTAAATTATTTACTGTGTGAATCCAAAAACACTTTGATTTTATTTTGACATTTTCCATTGTGCAGCAACCAATCAGAATCGACGTGGCGTGAAACCACGAGCTAATTACCGATAGGTTGCGGTTTAGTGTTCTCATGCTTGATTGGCTTTTTACTTGAAACACAACAACATTTAATAGTAAAATTAAACGAGACTTACCTGTAAGTTGAAGTTTGATTGAGATTCTACCGAGTTATAAAGTGCTGGGAGATCACATGAGATCGCAGCGTATGCGCCAACTCCGTCTTCAAAGGCTTAATGTGAGTGACTCACAGGGTGGGTTGGGATGGCATGTAATCTCCCAGCACTTTATAACTCGGTAGAATCTCAATCAAACTTCAATTTACAGGTAAAACTCGTTTAATTTTACTATTCTACCTCGTTATCGTGCTGTGACATCACATCAGATTTTGAAGCAACACGAACATTAAGCATAATCAACGAAACATTTATTACAACTGTGTGTTGCTTACACTACTGAGCACCTTGTCTTTAACAATAGGCTTGTTATAAAATTTCGCGAATGTAAACTCTGAGGACCATCCAGCTGTATGCAAAATATCGTCAAGGCTTACTGAAGCATTACTGGCTGCAGACGTACTGGCAGCCCGAGTACTATGTGGTTTAAACCTGGATGTATCGATTCCAGAGTCAGTCAGAAACAACTTAACCCAACGACTATTGGTGTCTCTACGTACTCATTTAAAAGGTCTGTTATAATTAATAAACAATTGGCTTTCTGAGCCCCGTAAGGATTGTGTCCTTGGTAGGTACTCCTTTAATGT
Organism: Montipora capricornis; assembly: GCF_036669925.1. NCBI lineage: Eukaryota > Metazoa > Cnidaria > Anthozoa > Scleractinia > Acroporidae > Montipora > Montipora capricornis. The sequence goes on along the minus strand of NC_090891.1, from coordinate 10,439,514 downwards.
TGTTACAACACAGAGAGTCTCATTCTTGAGAAGTCTGAGTTCTGCAAGAGGGTTTTTGACACCTGGTCTGCTTTGTTTTAAGTGGTCAACAATCTGAAAAGTATAGCAATTATTCATAGAGACCATGTGGTCAATGCTTAACAAATGAACGGTCTGACCTCTTTGGCCCGAAACTAGTAGAATAAGCACAAGGAGTTTCAGTGTAAGTTCCTTCAAGGACAATTTATCCACAGGGAATAAAGACTGAAGATATGAAAGAACAATGGATACATCCCAAATTTCTGTGTATTTAGGTCTTGGTGGTTTTTCCTGGAAAATGCTTTTCATTAGCCGAGATACCAGAGGGTGTTTTCCTACGCATGTACCATTCTCTAAAGTAATATAGCTAGACAAAGCACTTCGGGCTGTATTAATGGCGCTGTATGTAAGGCCTTGCTGATATAACAGGGTTAGAAAATCAAGCACAGACACTACAGATGGTTGAATGTGACTGATCTGCTTCTGATTACAAAACTTTTGCCACTTTGTAATGTAGGTACTGTACTGTTTCTTTATTCTGTCTCTCCAGGAGGCCATGATGAGCTTAGCAGCCGCCTCTGAAATTCCTCTATCCTGGATGGATTGCCAGACAAGAGACATGCCAGCATAGTCAATTTCCTCCTTAAGGAGTGTAGTGTATGAGGAGAGTGTGATAGAGAAAGTAGATCCTATTGCTTCGGCAAGACAAATGGGATTGCAATTAACATTTTCAGCAGTTATGGCCACCAAACTTGAGTAGGCCAAAGTGGTAGGATCATGATTCCCTGAGGTACTTGTTCCTCCAAAATATTTTGCAGGCACCTGTGAATTTGACAGAAAGGGGGAAAGGCATAAAAATACAAGGATTTCCAGCTAATTGTAAATGCATCCAAAAAAAATGAGGCTGGGTCAGGTTTCCATGAGACAAATTTGGGGAGCTGTGTATTAAGTCCAGTTGCAAATAAATCAATTTCTGGGGTACCCCAGTGGGTCGTAATCTGAGCAAAAAGTCTCCCTTTTTAGGGTCCATTGAACAACCGAGACTCTTTGTCAGCCTCGGTATTTTCCACTCCAGCTATGTGAGTTGCAGTTAACCAAGTGTTGTTGTGTACACAGCAATCCCATACGTCATATGCAATTTGGTTACAACGTGGGGATTTTGTACCCCCCATAGCGTTGATGTATGCCAAGGTGGTGGAGTTGTCACAAAGTAGTTTGACACGTTTATTCTTTAGCCTGTCACCAAACACCTGCACAGCAAAATGAACAGCCTTTAATTCTAGCTCATTGATGTGTAACTGGCTTTCCGGAACGGACCATAAGCCTTGGGTAGTGTCACCATCCAAATACACGCCCCACCCCTTTTTTGTAGCATCAGTTCTAAGTTCAAGGACCGGATTTCCATGTGAAATTGGATTAAAAGCCTTATCTACATTTTCAATCCACTGAGAGAGTTCACCCTTGGCACTTGAGGAGAGAGTTAGCTGAGCTTCATAGTCACCCCTATGTTCTCTGAGGGCCAAGTTCTTTTCTATTTCTAAATTCCTGTAGTGAAGCTGGTCAAGTTATATTCCGGGTAGGCAAGAGACAAGCGTGCACACTAACTGGGCGAGCTCGGTAATTGTAGAATGACTTTTGAGTAGCAATTGTTTGCAAATAGATTTTGCTTTAGCTTTTTTGTGGTCAGTAAGGGTAATTGTCATCTACACTGAATCCAGGACAAACCCAAAAAATTAATTCGTTGGGCTGGTATAAGACACGATTTGTCCACATTAATCACAAACCCCAAATCCGTAAAGAGGGTCTGCGTGTCTGAAATGTTAAGCAGACATTCTGTAGTGCCACTACCTTAAAGGTACGAGTCATCAATTTATCCAACATTGAGGTGACCGTGTTGTCTTAATGTGGAGTAAACTGGTTTTAGCAACTTAGTAAAACACCTAGGGGCAGATGAAAGCCCATTGGTATAGGTTGCCCTGCCAATAGAATCTCAAGTATTTGCGGTGTTCCTCAGCAATGGGAACTACATAGGCATCTTTCAAATCGATTGAGGCCATAAAACAGTTTGGGGTCATGAGTCGCACAGCAGACCAAAGGGTGTCCATTTTGAAATGGTGTTTCTCAATGTGCTTGCTGAGCTCTTTTAGGTTCAAAATCATGCGGTATTTGCCACTTTTCTTTTTCCGCGCAAAAATCGTGGAGATGTATTCATCTGGAGAGTGTACAGCAGGTTCAATAACACCCATTTTAAGCAGGTGAGTAATTTCTAAGTCAATAATGTCTTATTCAACTGAATTTCAGGCCTTGGCCTAGACTGATTTGGAGTTCCAGTCTCCAAATGGTAATGCTGTACAATGTCCAGAATATTTTGGTCTGTTGTGATACTCGACCAAGCTGGTAAAAAATGCCTTAGCCTACCAGCAAATTTTTCTGTGCTTAGACTAACCTGATTAGGATTCGAGTTCAGTCGCTCTTTTTCTTCCCCTCCTGCTTCCTTCTGAAGTGGAGGGGACTCTGGCAGTTTTTTGACTACCTGTTGTTGTAGTTGCGGCCACTATCATATCTTCTCTTAGCCTGCCAGTGAGGGCGTTGTTGACTGCTTCTTGAGGAGCGTGTGGAGTTGGTGTCTTTGGTCAGTTTGAAACTTAGTCGGTTGGTGTCTGATATATCTTTGACAGCCTTTGAGAGGTCATCCCTAAACAGTAAACTTGTTACGGGATTTGACGGGCTACAGAGATGCCTATAACTGGCATTGAGCTGAGGTCTCATCAACTCTCTCCGTCGATAATTCAGCTCCTGGTTAGCATTTGCCAACAGTAGCACCCCGTCCATGAGGGAACCTACAGTGTCATCAACATTCTGAGGTCCTGAGTTCCCCATCAGCTTATTGACCTCTGTGACAATTATTATTATTCCTTTGACAAGACTTTTCTGGAATTTTGGAATTTAAGGCCAGTTGATCTAGCGGACACATCTAAATTATTCCATACACCTTGATTGACCTCTGTCTCTGATAAGGTGGTACAATTCTCGGGTGTTCCGTGTTGTTTTTTTCAGATCCGTTATTTTGTCTTCATTAGCTTTCTCCATCATGATTTTATCCACGAGGGATGCAAGATCCCGGTCGATGACGGGGCCAACATGCTCGGTAAACTGCAATGTTTTGGTCAACCTGGAAATTAGGGGATTTCTGTTGTTCCCCGGTTCAGCCAGTCGGCTTTTCTTAGCGGGAGGCTCGCCGTCGATAAGTGATTCGTCGTGGTCCTGAGACCCGTTCGAATCATTGCTATCGTCCGTTCTCCGTAGGCAGAGTGCGAGGCAATCAAGTCGCCCAGGCCGGTGAAACCAGCGTTCATTGAATCTCTTAGGCCGTCGAATGAACTCTTGAGGGTTTCAGCCAGAGCGGAACCAAGGGCTGCCGCGTTTAAAGTAATATTCGAGCTTCCTTCGCTCGTGTTGTCCTTCGGTGCAGGGTCTTTTTCCCGCCTTTTTGTGAAGCTGAAGTTCCAGCCGATTTTCGCACCTAAATCGTGCCCTGTTCCTCCTTAGAGGGTTTTTCCTTACCCCTAACCGCTGAAGAGGGGGTTGAACATGAACTGTATTCCTGCACGATGAAAAATTTTGCAGCGTTTTTGTCCTTAGAGCAAAAACGTGCCTCGACCAAGATGGCGTAAGCTTTGCACTGAGTTGGCGCATGCGCTACGATCTCATGTGATCTCACAACACGATAACGAGGTAGAATAATATTTCTAGTGTTCAAAGTTTTCTCTGATCTTCCCAGTAACAAATGGGAACAACACGTGAAAAGAGGGAAATGCAGAGTGCGTTTACCAGTTGCTCGGTAGATATCAGCTGCTTGTTTGTAACAATTTTCTCACTTTTCCTTCAGTTCCCTTTACCTATTTTTCGGTAATGACTAATTAACTACCACATTTAAATGACCGTTTGTCAAGGAGTTTCCTGAAGAAAAATATTTCGAGCTAATCGCTTTGCATCTGAAACTGATTTGCGTTTCCATGGTCACACTTGAAAAGAAAACATTAAATCACAAAAAGACACTCGCCTGACTATTGTTAATACATAGGTTGAATATCAAGTGATCCGTGTAAGAAATACGGCCTACACGACGGTTACGTGTGTTAATTTTAAATTTGAGGCACCCGGCGTGCGGTTCTGATATATAGATAGATGATGTAAAAGTAGGATATCACGGACAGGACATTACAGAAAGGATTCCCGACTTACTTTGAACACGAATGATCATGTATCATTGATTAATGTTCAATTGTCACTGTGTCACAGACACTGACTTAAAAACTAAAAAAAATTAGCATTTGTAACATCAAGTGGCTCGGTTCTTCCGCTTCAACCGGAATCCAACTGAAAAGTGTACATACGTGAGATGGGCGATTTTCTGCCAACTCATCCTACTTTTCTATTGATTACCTTTATATTCTACAAAATTAATGACTCACTCCGTCTTTGCGACTATACTTTGCCTTTCAACGGGAACACAATTTAAGTATCTTTGTAAAAGAGCCTGAGAAGTATTATTAGCAACTACATACTTTTATCTTGGGGTTTCAGTCAGTTTTAAGTGGGTAAGCATATCACAAAGCAAACTGAATTAAGAAATTACCTGCACCGATGAGGGAATAATTTCAAAAACAAATCGATGGCTTGGAAGGTGAGTAGGACTTAAGAAACCAAACTAGATTTTAGATAAAACTTGCGCGATATAGAGAACTGATAGTCTCGCATTCAAACTCAGTCACACGTTTTGCGTTTACTACATCGCGTCATCGCTGACAGAGCTTTGAGATGGTAAGCCGTTTGCTTGATAATCCTGTTGTTTTAGTCAGGTGGCCATTGTTCCTTACTGTTTTAAATAAGTTGTGGAAACATGTTTGTCGTATTTTTATCTCTGAAAAAGCCATTACATTTAAGGAGAGATAGGGTCATTACCTTGAAAGGAAACGCATTTTATTAAATGCCTGAGGTGCCCTTTTATTTTGCTTTTGTTTTTCATCGACTTTTTTGATTATTCGTGTCGGCCAACTGACACTTTGCATCTTTTTTTCACTTGGCATTAAAATGTCTTTTTTTTTTAATTATGGACAATTAACTACAGCCTTAAAGTGAGCATTTGTCAAGGAACTTCCTGTGCTCTGAAAATTACAGTTCACTTCGGTTTGCAAAAGAAAGAGTGATTATTCATTTCAAGTATAAGTTGCTATAGTTTTAGGGAAGGTAGGTGTTTTTAATTGGGGGGGGGGGGGGTGGGCCGGGGCTTCGGAGGGGAGGGTCCTCAGTAATTTTTTTACAAATTGGGGAGGGTCAAACCTGTTTTATTCTCAACCGGGGAAGGGTCACAGTTTTTTTTTGGCAAGGAAAAAAATACTCCATGTCGCTTCTATTTTGTATATAAAAGCAAAGCTACCAGTCAAGATTAATCTAAATTATTTACAGGTGTCGAAAAATTTATATATCAAAAAACTATCTTCTCCCAACTAACATAATCGTCTCTCTCGACCCGTGCCCGCTTTCGCCCACATTTTGATGTTTTTGCGCGGGGTTCTGGTATAAAATCGGTCTCCGGCGAGGATTCGTTACTTAAGCTACTCAGGCTTCAACCGAAAATTCGATCTACAGCGTCACTTTGCGAGTCAGTTTTGACCTCGAAAAGTGATGAGGTCACTTGTTGCCACACATTTCTTAGTTGAGTCTGCCAAGGTTGTCGACGCTCCA
>NC_090891.1:10418748-10428748 GCF_036669925.1 Montipora capricornis | reverse complement strand
TATAGGGAATCTTAATTAATTTAACGGCCAATAACTGGACGCTATTTAACAACTATTCCATGAGCGCGCGTTGGATATGAGCGAGGCGCTTAGCGCTTAACGCCGAGTTCGCTACAACCAGTATCATATCCAACATGGGGCGAATAGAAAAATTGTTTTATTAAATTTCAGTACTGAACACACACTTAGAAATTAAAGCTAATCAATTTACAGCTTGGCAAACCCTTAATGAAATCATTTTCCATATTAGGTGATACGACGGTACTTATATGAGCTGATAGCCGAAATTGAGTGAACCAATCAGAAAACTAGAAACGCAATGTCCCATATCCCATAAGTCGAAAATTGAATACACATTGATATTATATTGCTTTTAGTTGGAACATCACGGAACCGATCATTTTTGTCCATCATTTGTACACACTGTTACAGACAGCTAATGTATACATTGATAGCTCTAATTATGATGTGTTTTATTTCTGCAGAGTCCTATTAATTTGTCGACTGTAAGGTTATTTCCATTCCCTTCAAAGCAAGGTAAACCGATTTCTACAATTATATTTTCCCGCACTTTTAGATACCGTGCCGTTGTTCATCCATGGAAGTCCCGCTTCTCCACTGTTCAAACGACAGCAATCATTGTGTCGACCTGGTTAATTTCATTCTTGCTTGTGCTACCGTACTCAATGGCGCTTAAAATTCGAGATGGTTACTGTAACGAAGACTGGTCTCACCCATCTGCTGTAAAGATTTACACAATGGGATTGTTTGTCTTCCAGTACGCTCTTCCTCTCATGGTCATCATTTTCGCCTACGTTATGGTTGCAAAGAAGTTGCGAGAGCAGGCCGCTCGTATTGAAAGAAATCGGGCGACTTACGGCTCCTACGGAGTGACAAGTAGCGCTGAAAAAAATGTCCATATCCTACAGCCACAAACCGCAAGTGAAGTGTTTTCTTCATCATCCCCACCAGTTAAGCGCTTTTCAGAGGGCATTCGAAAACTGAAGTTTAGTGATCCCGCACAGCAACAGTTTGTTGTCCCGGTTGCCGCCAATAAAACAGAAATGAGGAAGTTGAGGCGTACGACTAACATAACAAAAATGTTGGTAACGGTGGTTGTATTTTACGCTATCTGTATGCTACCCAATCAGGTCATTTGGCTTTGGTATGAGTTTGGTGCCGGTGGAAACTGGTCGCATTTTAACGAGTTTCACACGTTTGGGAGCATCATGGTTTATATCAACAGCTGCGTGAATCCATTACTGTATGCTGGCATAAATGAAGAATTCAGAAATGGTTTCCGTACTTTGTTGGTCTGTCGACAGAGGAATTTCCTAGAGACAAAGGTGTAAAATAGTCTCGAATACGTAGTTTCCGAATGAATTAGCAAATAAAGGTAACGAAAAACACCCGGGAATAATAAATAAATACCGTTTATTTGCCACATTGCAGAATTAACTGGAGTGAATTAAAGGACTAAAAATATACAATCAATAAATAATTAAAACTATTGCTACTTTAAGAACAATAAAAATATCTTAATTAACTACTTACATATCTACATATTTACTAGCGAATGAGATGAAGGAACCAACCTCGTTCCCAGGGTCTCTCGAGCTAAGAGAGACCCTGGTAGGGTCTGGTCACGTGCTTCCGTGACAACTGAAAACACTAGGGAGGGTCCTCTCTAAACAAGGAATTTGTCGCGTTGAGCTTTGTCGAATTCAAAGCGAGTCTCGGTATAGACAAAACTCTTACTAAGCCGCCCCTCCCATCATTGGATAAATTGTCCTCTCCCAGATTCTGGGAGACACGTGACCAGACCCTACCAGGGTCTCTCCTCGCTCGCCCCAGGCGTTAAGATGAGAGACCCTGGGAACGAGGTTGACCTGAACGCTGGGGTCCGGCAACAACTCCTATCAGCGTAAACAATATTTCTATTAGTTATAGTAGCCGGACATCTTCCGAATATATTTACAGAAGACTTGAGTTCGTTTTTCTTTCAGGGTGCTAAGGTTGGTAATATTACGGGCATCTAAATAACTGTGGCATGAAGAGATAATATGTAGAGCCTTCTTTTGAATTGATTCCAGCTTATTTGAAAGAAATTCAGCAATATCTTCCCAGACTTGCACGCCGTATTCTAATATATAGGTCTTATTGTTGTCAGGTAAACTTTAATAATTCCATTCATCTTTATTAACATCAACTTTTTAAAGAATCCTTAGGGAATATAGGCGCTTTGAAACTTTTTTCGATATGTAATCAATATGCTCGCTCCACTTTAATTCATTACTGATAACAATACCGAGTAATTTATAAGTTGTTACACGTTCAACTGTATTGTTACCTGGGACAATTGGTCTTATAGTAAGATTATCATTTTGCATGAAGTCAATTAACATTTCTTTGCACCTTTTTGGATTTAATTTCATATTGTGTTCTATAGAAAACTTGTGAATGTCATTGACAGCCACATTTTGTAAGCTAATACCATTCCTTGGTAAGATTTCCAATGCCGTGGTATCATCAACGAATTTAATCCTCAGATGCCATTCATGCAAAAGATTGTTGGTCGTCACAGCGAACAAAATCACCCCCAGTTTCGTCCCTTGCGGAATACCTTCCCTGGGTGATTTCCAATCAGACAGAGAGCTACAGCTTGCGACCTCTCCGTTAAAAAGGCCCTAATCCAGTTAATTAACACAGTGTGAGAAGAATGGAATGATCAACCAGGTCGAGACCCTTTGAGTAATCAGCAAAGAACATTCTAGCTTCACAGTTCCCGCTACCTGTTGCCTAATGTATCGCCTTTAAGATATCATGAAATCAAGGCGTCCGTGGTGGAGCGCCCCTCCCTTGCGTACTGGCGTGGGTCAAGGTTTTCCGAAATTTGCGCGACAAGCCTGCTGCGCGCAAACCCTTCCAAGACTTTGGCAAGGGTGCAGGTCAGAGAGATCAGAGGTCGCAAGTCAGTTTGGATTTCCTGTGGCGGGGAAACCATGGACAGCGGGTTGATTATGGATCGCGTCAGCAGATCAGATACATAGCTCTCCCTAAGTAAGCAGTTATAAATGTCCATAATTAGCGGGGCGAGTTCAGGTGCGAAATCCTTTAACACCCTATTTGGTATCATATTTTCCTGACATTTAGGCTTGATAAAGAGTCCTGCACCTGCCTGACACTCACTAGGAGGCCGGGGGAACCTGTTGACTCGTTACTCCGGTGGGGGTCAAGGGAGCAAAGTCTGATGTGAGACTGATAAAGTGGTTGTTCACCATATTAGCTAGAGCTTTAGTGCCTAGGAATTGATGGAATAATTTCTGTTGTATATCCTGACCTAACAATAACTTGATTTGTTTCCACCATTTTTTGGAATCCGTCTGCTCACGGTCACTTACTTTATGATGGCAATAGTCGTATTTTGCCGACCCTATTTCCCATTGGAATTTATTCCTCAAAAGCCTATAGGAAGCGGAATCTTTCCCGTCACGGGTGAATGCAGTTTGCCGCTTTTTAATTAGCATCTTGATTCACTTCGTAGTTTTCGTAGTCTATAAGTTGGGTGAATTCTAATTGATTTCCAGGGAAGGTAAGTGTCTACTACATTTTGTAGCTCGGTAATGAAGATGTGAAACTTATGTTTGTTCTGCCGAAGACAACTGCGACTAGTCCTTGTTAGTCTCGTAAATCGCGCACTGTCACTTTTTGGATTGCATGTCAATTCGTGCTACTTGTTTTTGGTTTTGCTAAAATCGTAAAATGATCACTCCTCGCTATCTTTGGTAGTTGAAACAGTTGAAAACCAAGTCTAAGGTTCCCGTATCTCTGGTCTTAAATTTTGCTATTTGTTTAAGATTGTTTGACTGTGTCAAGTCCTTTGGTTTGAGACCCGTTGAAAGGGGGTTAGAATCCCCGGCAATCTCCACCAGTGCATTGGGTTTGTGCATTTCATAAGGGCATTGTGCATTGTGCATTTCATAAGTAGGCTGTCTAAATTTGATCGAATATAGTTGGACAAAACAACGTTCTCGGGTTGTCCGTTAGCTGTTAAATGGTAAATGACACAAAGGATTATTGACGAGATCGATCTAGGTAGGCTATGAGGCCTCAACGAAAGCCACAGAGATAAAGCTTCATGTCTCTCCTCCTAAAGGCTGGTTTACACGTACGAGGCAAGCATAAGCACAACCAACATACGCAGACGCAGTAGCGTTTGATAATTGATACCTTCCGTTACAACAAAAGACACTTCTAATTAACAACAAATTAATGCACATGCTTATGCTTGCGCCGTACGTGGAAACCAGCTTAAATTAATTTATCAACGCTCAAAGTCTCTGTTTAAATCACATATATGCATAAATTAAATAATAGAAAAGACGAGGACGAGGAAGACATGAATCTCAAAATAAGTAGGTGTGATAGGACGATCATTCGAGTCCACGGTAAATTTTACGCTAAAAACTGATACCGCATGAATCACGAAGCGATGAGTACGATATCGGTTTTGCGAGGGAAATTTACTTTGGAATTCACCAGTTTGGCAATTAATTTTTCTTGCAACGCGTGAGTTTTAAAAGAAAACAAGCACACCCTCAGCGAGCGAATGGAAAAGGGAAAAAGCCATTTCAGAGTCAACTGTCAATAACCAGCGAATAGGAATCACGCTAAAATTAGAAGCCATAAAAAAAACTTTGTCAGTTCAAAGAAGAGTCTTACTGATGTACTTTATTCCACTTTATCTCTCAAAATGAGGTCATTCACCTTTTGATGTATTTCATTGAATGAAATGTCAGTATTCTACATGGTGTACCATTATACCATTGCATGTACACATCAACTGTACATGTTTGATAACTACTTTATGTGTGAAGAAAACAAAATAAATCTCTGACCATTGGGTGATGGAATTACCATATTATTGCCAATCATGGTCTTCGTTTTAATTAAACATTCTCTTTTATTATTGGGCAAAATTCAAGTTATCTAATTATTATATTTTTCTTGAGAATCACATAATTTTTCTCGGTCTTAAATCTTTCCATATGACAAAATGGTTACTTACTGGCCTAGGAGTAAAGAGTACATGTTTATAATGATTTTTAGTTCTACAAGTATGTTCTGGTTGGAATAAAGAGGTGGATATGGAAGCTGTGGTTCTAAACATTTCAGAATTTCAGTAAAGCAAAATTCTTAATATACAAATGGTATACCCACTACTACCTCTTGAAATATGCCCTTACAACTCAATGCTTTACTGGCTAGACAGAAGCTAGGGATTACCAGGGATTATACAACCCCCTAATCAACAACAGACATTTTGGACTTTACCCCCCCCCCCCCCCCCACCCTCCACCATTTACATAGGTGTAAAATGTGCCACATAAATAAGTTCTTCTATAATCGTTTATTCAAAGAAAGTATGACCTCCTTCAATGTAATATCATTCGACACAAACAAGAGATGACCACGCACAAGTCAGGAGAATGTCCCAATAAATATTGGGCTGAAACAAAATTAATGCACTTTTCCATTCAACTCTCGAGTGAACAAGGAGTGACTCATACAAAACAATGCTTATACAGTTTACATTTTGAAAAAATCACTGAAGTGCCCTAGCAGTTTAAGGCCTGGGTCAGGAATGTAAAGAAGAATGTCTATTTTTCGCTAAAAGCCACGTGGCCTGTTTAAACCTCACTCTGTGCTAAGTTTGGTTCCATTGTCACTTATCTTCAGACATATAATTTGTAAATTATTTTTACCAGTAAAAGTCTTTGACTCAGGCCTTAAAGTACTTGAGTGCAACAATGCTAATCTCTTGCTTGTGCAGCGGTATACCCTCTTGTGTTGTTGGTTAGGAACTTGCACCTTATATTATGATATATACATGCGGGAAGTGGTCTTCTGTTTTCCCAGCCCATGTAACCGCACAACCATCTTACAACCCATCGGTATGCAACAGCTCTCACAAATCTGTATAATAACAAAAAAAAGTAAGCAGCGATCGTAATATCTGTGTCCATAATTCACCTCGCCTACAAAACGTTACTTACTCATTTTCATGCACTCCAGTTCCTCACCGGTATGCCGTCCCATTCTGATAGCGAAGTAAAGGAGCAACTTGTAAGAGCACGGTCCTGTTTGTCAAAGCGCTGTAATTCTCGTGTTGCGTGATACAGCTTATTGTTTCGATGGAATCATCGAAAACCAACTGTCTTCTGGTATTTGTGACCTCGCGGCAACAACGGAATTCTAGTGCGTCTGCCAAGGTTTCGTCACTGCATTGTTTGCATTTGCACCTAAAGCAAGGTAGAGCTATGATTACACTACAGTTTCGCTGTTTTATAAGATTCACAAAACGATAAACTCGATTCACTAACCATTCGCTAACCGCAACGCGACGTTCAAATCCTGGCCCCGGTTCCTGAAAAGCCGATTAACGCTAATCGAGGGTTAAATCATGATAATCGAGGAATAAAATTTATCCGTCGATTAGTTTCTGTTCCTGAAAGCACGATTAGTGCTATCCAAGGGATAAACTGAGGGTTAAATTTAACACATCTAGATAGGTCGATTAACTCACTAATCGGGGAATAAAGTTGAACAAACTTTGTCAAAACAAACAAAATGGCGGACTTACTGTTCCCGATAATTCGTCCACAAGTACGTGTAAGAAAGTTTCGTCAGCACGAAATTTATCTTGACGAATTTTCATATGAAGAACTTCGCAGCAGATACAGATTTGGCGGAGAATCCATAGAATTTTTAACGGAAATCCTTGAAAAAGATCTGCAACGAGAGACGAAGAGAAACCATGCGTTGTCGCCGACACTGCAAATTCTCGTAGCGTTACGTTTTTTTGCGAGCGGCAGCTTTCTACAAATCATCAGTGACACCTTTGGTCTGCCAAAATCCTCAGTCTCAAGAGTGGTAAAAGATGTGTCGCTTGCTCTAGCGCAGAAACAGAACGAATTCATTTTATGGCCTTCTCCCGCCGAACTACAAGAAGTGAAGCGAGGCTTTTATGACAAAGGAGGGTTCCCTGGTGTAATTGGTTGCGTCGACGGGACACATGTGAGGATCCAGGCACCCAGAGCGAACGAAAACGACTTCGTGAACAGAAAAGGATTTCACTCGATCAATGTGCAAGCAGTGTGCAACCATAAAGTTAGAGAACACAATGTGCTATCAATGATTATTTTATGCTACAATTACTTGGTATCAAAAGCCAGCAATTTTTTGATCTGGGAGGGTGGAGCACATAATTTCAAAGACTGGAAAGTTGTATAACTATACGTAAACAATCACTTCTAGAAACAATTTTGTTTCATTTTGTTCTTGTTTGGAGTTGCATGAGCATCTTTAAGACTCCATAGCAGAAATATTTTTTTATTTAAAGAGGACATCCCCATACATCAGAAACTGCTCTTCTAAATTCTTATGTAAAATTACTTCGTAATGATTATGCATACAAAATCTAAGCACAACTTATCGGAATTTTTAGGCATGTTTACAAACATTGTTGCAAGATGGCCTGGGAGCACGCATGACAGTTTTGTATTCAACAACTCACACATTGGCCAGAAGTTGGAGAGTCAGCCCCACTCAATAGAGGATGGTTTGCTACTGGGAGATAGTGGGTATCCATGTAAACCATATCTCATGACCCCCTATCTTAATCCAACAACTGCAAAACAGGAGACCTACAACAAAGCCTACACGGGTACAAGAGTGGCCATCGAACAAGCCTTTGGCTGGTGGAAGGGCCGTTTTCACCTGCTTCACTCTGAAGAACGAATGAACCCTGAAAAGACCTGCCAATTGATTGGTGCTTGTGCAGTGCTACACAACATTGCATTGCTTCATAATGAGCCAATTGATGGCCTTCTTCAGAATGAAGACCAGCCAGACATTGCTCCTTATCATGGCCCAGAAAATGGAAAGGCTGTGAAGGACTATATTTGCAATACCTTTTTTTTTTTAATATTTTGCTGTCACATTAAACTGATTTATCACTGTATTAAAAAAAAAATAAGAAACAAGTGACATGGTCTGGACTAAGACTGATCTATAGTCATGTTCCATCGTGATTGGTTAATTAATTAATTAATTAATTAACTAATTAATTGTCTGTACAGTATCAAAGAGCAGTGAGTTTATCATGTTGGATTATGACAATGGTAGCACAACACTCCACACAATAGCTGTATTCCTATAGGCTCAGATTTACAAGTTTTTATTCCAACACTATTTAGCTAAATAGAAATTGCTGCTTCTTGTGATGGAAGTTCTGCAAGTGAAACAAACTCTTAGCACCACTGATCACTGGTGTCTGATGTTCAACTGCTCTCTGTCTTGTTCAGTGTCTTGCAAATGATTTAAACTGATTAGACCATTAAGATGTCAAATGTAGAACATTTTTCTCTATATTTGAATTTGATACTTGTATCTTACCTTGTGGGCTATTGTTTACTTAGTGCATAATTTTATTATATACGTAAACAAAAAAAGGGATATGTTATTTGCAAAGAGGGAAGTTGCACAATGTTGTCAAAGTTTCCTGTATAACCAGAAAACATACCAGTAAAGCCCCGTTCAAACGGTCATGATAGTTGATGATAGTTGATGATAGTTTCAACTATCATTCACTATCATTGACTATCATGTTTGCGATCAAACGGTCCATGATAGTTCATGATAGTTGGCGAAATCGCGCAATGTGCTGGCGTAGCTAACTAATACCTAGTCTCCTACCGCGCGCGATTGTAAACAAATATGGCGGGGATTTGAATTTCGTGACGAAAATGGCTGTGTATCAGCCGAGAAGAGCAGCTATTGCCACAATTTTAGTGGCTGTAATGCAGGATGACATACGTGAAGAGTTGCTGGGCCGCCACAAACGATAGTTGAAACTAAGCCTTAAAGGCCCGTTCAAACGGTCATGATAGTTGATGATAGTTGATGATAGTTGATGATAGTTTCAACCATCACGCACGCTTGAACACGAACTATCATTCACTATCATCAACTATCATCAACTATCATGCAGTTTGGACATGTTCAAATTCGACATGATAGTTCATGATAGTTTTTTCCGTTTGACCGAGCGGATGATAGTGCATGATAGTTTTTCGGTCAGCGGGGGTAACCAAGGCGGGCTCAATGCAATATGGCTACCGCAAGTTTGCCATCGTCCTGTGAGGAACAACAAAACAATAATTTGGACGAATATTCGGACGACAGTGACGCTGAAAGCGAGAAAGTGAGAAAAGCTAAAAAAGCTAAAAAACCATACAACGAGAAGTGTAGTTTGATATCCCCGCCATATTTGTTTACAATCGCGCGCGGTAGGAGACTAGGTACCAGTTAGCTACGCCAGCACATTGCGCGATTTCGTCAACTATCATGAACTATCATGGACCGTTTGATCGCAAACATGATAGTCAATGATAGTGAATGATAGTTGAAACTATCATCAACTATCATCAACTATCATGACCGTTTGAACGGGGCTTAATAATTGCATGAATGTATGAATTAAGAAGAAACTTGAAAGCTAGGTTTCAAGGTACACTTAAATGTGACACTATCGAGCACAAGCAAATCCTTTAAAAAACTTAAATACAGCCACTCATGTTCATATGAGAAATGTGTGTACATAATAAAATAATGACCATTTCTGGTTGTGTAATGAGGTGTAGAAGCAATACCATTTTTTGTCTGAAGAAGCAAGCTGAAATCTGCAAAAAGTGTCACCCAAATATGGCTTCGATTGGACGTGCACGGTCCACTGATAGTAAACAAACACACAGACAGGCCAAGGTTTTAATTCGCCAAACTCCTTACCAGATTGTCCTTCACTACTTTGAGTTAGAAGGAACATTTATATAAATATCCTCCCAAGTTATTCTTCCTGCCAATACAAAAGAAGAAACTGTACCTAAATAACACACCATTTTGACTTGAAACCTTTCTCACAAAAAAATGCAAGTGAAAA
>NC_090891.1:10401248-10413748 GCF_036669925.1 Montipora capricornis | reverse complement strand
AATATCGAGCGCACACAAACCAGCGTTATTTTGGCGGGAAATCGTTATACCGTCGTCAATTTAGTAGGAGGTTTTACAAAAAAATCGTCGTGTCAAAACAAGTCAACAACACGGTAGCAGTCTCGGTATTTTTCGATCAGCAAAAAAAGGCTCAGTTAACAGCAACAAGAATAATTAATATAACTGAGCAACCTATACTGCTAACAAAGAGTAAGATTAATCATACGGGTTATCAAAACTCGTACTCGTTCTCGTCCTCGTCCTAGAATCTAAAGGTCCCTAATACCGCGTGAAGCGTACACCTGATTCCCAGTGCTATGGGTTCAAGTACCATTTCAAGCCTAAATGTCTCTCAGGATAATTGTAAGTTTGATCGATTGCAATGATCTTCCGTTCAAAATATGCTGGTGTTTTTTTTTTAATTCGAAGAAACGCGGCTCTCGCTCTGCATCACTTATATAACATAGTCTTTCAGTTAATAACAGAGTCAAAGTAAAGCAATCATAAAAAACCTAAAGCAGCTTTTTTAAACCGAAAAATGCTGGTTAACAAAAATTAACCAAAACGCAACAGTCTTGCCTTTGGAAGATATTACTCAGGGATATTTCTGAATGTTACCGCCAATAAGTTGTTTCAATCGTAGTTAGGACAAAAATTTTACAGGCGAAAAAAAAAGACAAGAAATTTGCCACAAATTGAAAATGAAATATCTAAGACATAAAACTTTGCAAGATTTTTAAAGACAGAGAGAAATGAGCATTGCCGGTTCAACTGCAATTGCATTTTTTAAGTTCACGCACGTGTCGTCTTCAAAGCTTTACTGATTCAAATTGACAATATGTATCTGAATTCAGTCCCCTTCTCAGTACAGAATGTTTCTCTGTCTCTCTTTTTCCCGTTTCTCAAAACCGTGCCTCAGAGTAGTAACTACAAGGTTCACAATTACGTGCACGAAAATGCCCCGAACAATAGAGCATTCTCATCTCTGACGTAATGTACATCTCTTGACACAACCGGTCTGGGATCGATCACCAAACTGGTTCACTATGATTCTGCTACTCGCGCCATCCTATGGAACAAATAAGGGATACTTAATGCAGCTGGATGTCTTAAATAAAAACCAGACATATTACCAAACAAACGGTTTAAGCGTCAACAGACTTTAGTATATGTTTGCAAACATCTAATGCCATGATTTTCCAAAGCCAGCCCTTTGAAGCTTAATAATGTGACCAGATTTTTTCATCAGTATGGGTCCAGAAAGAATCATCAAAGATATTGCATTTCCTTTCCACATTGTATCAGTGGAACATCGGAAAACGCATCCGAGACAAGCATAGGTCCGGAGTTTTCGAAGTCTGCCCCGTAAGTCCTGTCGCTTAAGTTCAAAGCCAAAAAGGTTTGTTCACTAAGACATAGATACCGGCACATCAAAGAGAAGAGATTTACCGGAATTTAACAACAATGACATAGATGTTTGTTTTTTAGATACCCCTGAAAAGCTCCCATACGTTATTATTTTGTCTGAAAAATGGTTTAATAAAATTTTGGTCGCCTCAATAATCTTCTGTTAAATCATCACTATCTTATCGCTGATTTTTAATGAGAACAAACATCCCACGAGCACTCTCCATTTTGTGAGCCCTCTGCTTGGTTTAAGAAACAAACTTTGCAAAGGCTGGCTCAAAAAACTGAATTCTTTAGACAAGAGACGTTTAATAAGTTTCGAAATGCCGCTTTTCCTGCCAGATGAAGAAACATTGAAATATTAAAAACCTAATATATATACAATTGTTCGGCATGTTACAAAACTTTATTAAAAAAAATTTAAATTTTTATTTGGACCAATCACCGTGAAGGACTTAGCAATAAACCAGGATTTATAACTTCACGGATCTGTGTCTCCCTTTCGATAAAGAAGCGAGGCTGTGTTTACAAAAATGGAAATCCATCAGGCTATAGAAATAATGGGCATCATACTTGCAACTGTTTTTGCAAATCACCTGATGGAGGCGAATAAGTTATTGTGAGTGCAACTTATTTTTCTCGTTCCTATGCTCTGTTGAGACAGTAATTTAATCAGACTTTTATCTCTTAACATTCTGACAGTGTTGTTTCGTCAGTCGCCACCGAAATTAGACCAAGCATGATTTGTAGCCGCATACCTGGACTGTCTCTTAAACAGAAAAATATGTGCGAAGAACACCCCAGACTTATCAATTGCATAAGAGAAGGTTACCAAAAAGGCGCAGATGAATGCAAATTTCAGTTTCGTAAAAACAGATGGAACTGCAGTCTTCTTGGACAGATATCAGCCTTTGATGACAGAGCTATACGTAAGTGAGATTGAGGTGCTTTCAGGCTGCCTTATGCACTATAGGAGGTATTTTTCTGCCACCGAATTTGGTAGGTGACCGTGCCGAAGTGTTGAGAAGTGTTTACCTGTTTGTTCCCTTTCAATTAAGGTAAATGATCCCACTTATGTTAAGGACTTTTGAAGAGTTTTAAATTAGTACTAGATACTGGCACTTGAGACGAAACGTGTCACTGACGATTTAGGCGTAATTTGATTAGTTTTCGAGATATGGATGGGCCAATATTCGAAATTGCCAAATTCTTAAAATGATGACATGTAAGCGCCATGAGTTTGTTCCAGGCATCAGTGTCAGTCACACACACAGGAGCAACGGGAGTGCCTCAAGAGATCGATCCCGCATTTCCCTTCGATTGATATAAGCTGTAAGCTACCCTTTTTCTATAGAAAAACAGCTCAGCCTTATCACCTGAATTTACCTCAGAGCAATGTTTCTCAACCAGGTCCTAACATAGATTGTATGTACGTCTTATGACGAAGGCAAATAGTTGCAACATGTTGCATGCTGAGGAACGAATTCTCTTTAAGAACTAGTTTCGTCAACCTAAAACCTACTCATTAACCTTGGAGGCGTAATATTTTAATAAGTTTAGATATTGCAGGGTAGTTTTGTTGTTTGCTAGTATCGGCCAGCATATTTTATTAGTCTTTTTCTTAACCAGAAATCACCGAGAAAAGACTCTTTTCCCCAGTTTCAAGATATTTAAAGAACTGAAAACGTTCAATCCTTCTTCTCATTTTAAGTGAATGGCCCATAATCTTGGAAGTGCAATGCAAAGTATTGCTGGCCTAACGTTGTAGTTCCTGTTGCAGATATATCAATTAAATTTGCTGTACAGACATTTTTTAAATAAGAAAAATTATGCCTTAATGAGAAAACAAAACGCTATTCTTAGTTCGTTCAATTGCTTGTTGTTTTTTTTCTCTAGATTTGATTACGTTTTCTGTAATATCAACAAGTTTCCTTTCAACTATGTTGAATAATGAATCGCAATTCCCGGCTTTTTCGGGCTATTGATTCTTATAATAAATAGACAGTGTTCAGGGGTCTCCTTTATTCAGAAACCACTTTTAGCAAAATAGAAAATTGGTCCTCCTTGAATATCAGAACCTATTTAACAAATGAATTTACAAGCGATAAAAGTTTACTATGGTTTACTACAAAACATATCAATTTCAGTTTTTGTGACCTGTTCATTGCAGCCGGAACCAAGGAAGCGGCGTTTACACAGGCTATAACTTCCGCGGGAGTTGTATACACTATTACCAGAGCTTGCAGTATGGGAAACCTTAGTGAGTGTAATTGCGACAGGAAACTGTGGACGGGAAAGGCGAGCAAGAAAGGTTGGCTGTGGGGAGGGTGTTCTGTCGATATCAGCTATGGATTAAACCTCTCCAGTCGTTTCGTGAACGGTCGTCGATACAGGCAGGATGGCATATACCTGATGAACAAGCATAACAACAGAGCAGGCAGGCAGGTAAGGCATGACATAATTGCTTTTCTAATTATTTAATGGTAATGATTGCTAAACAATCACAGAGTTTCTTCGTTGCACTTCAATACTTTCCCCGTGTTTCGACTCGTCGAGTTAAAATATGGAAAGGAGATTACCCTCACGAAAACGTAAGCAAACAATGTGGCTTCTATAAATAGATTTCAACACAACTTTTCAATCTTATCTGTCTCTCTATTCTTATTAGCAAGAGAAGAGTTATTTTAAAATTTGATTCATAATTCATTTGGAACTGATACAAGAGCTAAAGAAATTGTATCATAAAAAATGATCTAACACTATTGAAACAGATCGCTATTTAAACCACAGAATGCCACGATGGGAAATGAAAACAATCCAACTGTGTATTACTTGAATATAGTAAGCGTTTTAGACAGAAATTTATTTCCTTGAAGGTACCAATTTGGGATAAATATATTCATTCCAAAACTAGAGGAGCTTGCTCAAATTAATGCACTACCTGTTAAAAATAATATTTTAAGTTTCGTTTTAAAAATTGACGAATTTTAGTCTCACTTTAAAATTACAATTATCCTATATACCAAACATCCTTCCATTTCATGTCAAAACGTTTCTTTTTCTTTTTTCTTTCGTGTTTATCATTTCATAAGCTGCCAGCTCAGCGGGCTGGATCAGAATGGTCTATGTTTATTAGCAATTGTAGGAACAAGAATGAAAGGTGAACAATGGGACACAAAGGGTTTGTTGAGATTAAAATGACCGAGGCAGAAATGCCTAAAGTCAAAAGACTAATTAAATTTGAAGATCACGCCTCTGTCGCTCAAATTTTATTCCTTTTTTTTGTTTTGTTTTGTTTTTTTTTTTTGGTTTTTTTTTTTTTTTTTTTTTCATGAAACGCCTTATACCATACCTCCGCCTTGCTCAAGACCACTCTTTCTTTTTTGTTTTCTGTCCCTCCCAAGCTCCCACAGCTGATATTTGTACATTTGTGAAGGTTCCTTCTTGGTGGCTCCTAAAGAACATTAATGAATCGCTTTCTTTTGTGACACGGTGAAATATTGTTTGCTGTAAAAGCAGACTTTTATTTTTAAGATCATTGCTTCTTTACTTCATTCTGCAGACGATATCCGTTTCATTTTTCTTCTCATTCGGATAATTTGTGTTGGAGATCTTTTTTATTCAAAGCTGTTGTTCAATTTGGAATAGAAGTAGCACTAGTCAATACACCGTTTCCTTGCCAGTTGCCAGTTTTTTCAATGACTGCATTTCATGGCTAACTATGCGTTTCCTTGAAATGTTCGAAATGTTCGATGATGTTTCAAAATATTGAAACTATTTAAAGCCAACTCAGGTGTGCAGATAATTAAATTGAATGTGCTATTCTCGCAAAATTCTTTATTCACTGAGGGGGAGCAATTTGATCCATTGTTAGATTGATAAAAATTTCATACTTTGGTCAAAAAACTTGGATTGAAAGGCGAGTTTGGTGGTAATTAAAACCTTGCTTGGCTAAGCCCTCCTGTGGAGTTTGATATTAACTGTGGATATTTGAACAGCTGGTAACTTAACAACAGACTTTTCAAACATAATTTACTTCTGGGGCACTTTAAATACTGTCGCAGATATTAGTTTTGGAGATAAAGTTGTTATCTTAAGGGTGACTTATTAAACAATTTGAAAACAATTCTTTCTCATGCAGAAGAAAATACAAATGCGTTTCGTAAATGTCGGGGCGATGAAAGAGTGTTTATTCTTGAGCGTTCTTAGGCGGTTAAACGACGATAGAAAAAAAAACATCACCTAAGCCAAGCCGCAGTTCAAAGTGATATCTGTAATTGCATTGGCTGGCGTACCCTTTTTTGGCCTGTTTCATTTTTACTGTATTATACGGTCTGAGACCTCTTTCAGTGATAGTTACAGGAAGGGTCCATACTGTGAGCGTAGATGTTTTTAAATAGATAATGGCATGTCTGTCTGAAGCACTGAACACTTGCGTCTTCAGTGGTAAAAAGCTAAGGTGACGGCTTAAGAAATCTACCCTTGCATTCTGGGAATCGTTTCGTCCAATAGGCTTCCACTGTCCTTAACCCGTTGCCAATATCTTCCCACGACACTATGAGTATTCGTGTCGCACAACTCGTATCAAACTTAGCTGAAACTAAGAAAAGTTATTTAACATCTAACAAAAAAGCAAATATAACCAATTTATTAATATTAAGATGAAATGCTCCAATAGCTTCTGAGAAATTGCTCAGTTTCAAGTTAACACTGGATTTAAGTGACTTAATAATTGCATATTTAAGAAATAATATAAATGCACTTCACTCGAATTGACGCATTTTTGTCGTTATTCTTAAATTAGACTATTGCCATCCTTCCGCTTTTCAATGCAATTCCAGCCTTGGTAGCATTCAACTGTCATCGACATTTCAACATTTGTTAAATGCTCACAATTTGAAATAAGTAATAAGAAATACACAACTCCTACTTACGGGGGAAGGTGTGGTATAAGTACGTCTCAACGATCAAAACTTCAATTATCATCGGCGGCAGGACTGTCTGTCCAGCAGATAGATGAAAACAATATACAAGATGATAAATAATGTAGGCCAATTGAAATAACGCCTTAATTTGTGATAAAAAGAAAATAAAAAAGAACGGAAAAAAGGACTAATGGTGAAGTGAGTGCTTTGAAGAGTCATCTGCAAACGGAGCTTTGAAATTTCGCCTTAAACTTGGCCATTTTTCTCGCTCACTTTAGGTGGTTAAAGAAAAGTTGGTTTTACAATGCAAATGCCATGGGATTTCAGGAGCCTGTTCCACTCGCACCTGCTGGAGGACTTTGCCTTCGCTTAGGGAGATCGGAAAGCGCGTAAAGGAGCTCTACAACCATGCTATTCGCGTTGAGGTCGTGATGACAAATACCAACGGCGGCTTAATTGCTGAATATCTTGTTCTATCATCAGACAAAGACAAAAAGCCGCTTTCCCCGAGTCTGGTGTATATAAGAGAACTTAATGACTACGTATACTGTATGAGCAATGAGACATTGGGCACTATCGGAACAAAAGATCGGATCTGTAACTTAACGGGGCTTGGCCAGGACCGTTGTAGCTATTTGTGCTGCGGGCGCGGATACAACACGCACAACTTCACGCAGGTGTCACGATGCAAATGCAAATTTCATTGGTGCTGTGAGGTCAGATGCAAGACGTGTGTTCAAAATGTTGTAAAGCATACTTGCAAGTAAAGGAATAGGACACACTAAGTGCTTCCCTTAGGTGAATGAAAGCTTCGCGAGTAATGGAACTCGCATGAATAGGGCAAGAGTTAAGTAAGAAAAAAAACGTACTCAATAGGAAAACTGACCGTAACAAAAATCGTCAAACACGATAGTGTAAACGTCGAATTTCTCTCTAAGAGGTATCTTTGTAAGGAAATATTTGAGCACCGAGCTCACTTCAACTACGACAAGTGGATTGACCTTTATTATATAACGTTGCTGAGATACAAGAAGCATGTATTCTGATTTGACGTAAAGCTATGGTGATACGATTTATGTAAGACAGATAGGTAATAGGTAATAGAAGTCAATAGTATAGGTAATAAAAGTCTTAAACTTAAACCGAAGTAGTTTCTTAGAGACCTGGGTTCCTTCATCAGGGTCTGTTTGCGTGTTGCATGCAGCATATCATACAATAAAGACATCCAAATATATGCTTCATGAAACATCGTTTTATCGTCTTGCATCATCTTTTGAGGTTCTTATACCACACCTCTTTCGGAAACAAATGCCGGGGTGTAACTAATGACGCTATGTCTACCAACTGCACATGCTTTGAGTTGTCTGATTTTAAGATTTTTAAAACTATCATATGAATGCTTCTTGAATGTGGTTTTGAATACAAAAAGTATTACTTAGTTTGAACGTTTTTTTTTTTTGTTAGCTTCTCAAACTAAACACAGGTAGTCCACTTCCATAGCTTCAAGCTACAAGGGATTTCAATTTTTTTCTGAATCTTTTTGAAGCAATCGATGTTGAGATAAATATTCAAGCAAACGGTGTCAGAGGTTTTTGATATATTGCGCTCTGCATTTGTTATCTTCCATCACAGTTGAAAACGGTGTTTTTGGCCGGGGAATTTAGACAAAGCATGGTGGTATAAAATCAAAACACGCCAGACAATTGAAAAACGCTGAACCCAATTTTCTACATCAACCTGTGTTAAAATAAAATTTGAGCCGAATCGGACAAAAACTATTTGAGTTGTAGTTCCGTAAAAAGTAGGCTTGGGCAATATTCTAAAGCCCAGAAAACGCCAAGTAAAGTTTTCATGTCCCGATACGTACTGTTGCCGCGACCCTGCAAATTTCGAATATTGGATGGATTTCAATCTCTTTCAAATCGATACTCTAATTCATAATGTTTACATTTCTGCCAAAAAAAAACCACTTTCCGAAATTTCATGTTATCGAACTAATGACGAGACCCCAAACGCTAACGCAGTATTTTCAACTGGACATCGATGACACTTTAAGTATCCAATGCAGCGAGTTGATAAGTAGCATAGCTATTATTCTTTAATCCTTTAAACTGTCCAATTAAGGATTAATTTGAACAGTTTTACATAAGGTTTTCCTTTAAAAAACAAGGAAAACGGTTCAATTTAGAAAACATAGTACAGCCAATCATCACAAAGTATAGCGTCAGCGCTGTTGTCTTTGTTTGTAGTAGTTGACAATGGCGGAGTTTTTCTTACCTTGTCAGAAGAAGAGCTTGCCAACCTGAGAGGCAAAAAACAAAGCTAAAACACCTCCAAGAGTACAAAAACTTGGCTGAATGTTTTTAGAGTGGAAGGTGCAGCGTAAGGAAGCGAGAAAGTTGGAAGCGGATATCCCTTGTCATGAGCTAGATGCAGTTCTTTACCGTTTTTTCGCGGAAAGTATAGAAAAGGACGGTCACGAATACGAACCAGAAAGTTTGGCTTTCATTCAGTGCTCGTTGGACCGTCATTTAAAAAAACTGACAGAAACTACGGTATTTTGTGAGATCGTGGATTTGCAAATTCAAGGCAACAACTTGAATTAAGAAAGCGCAGGGTTACGGAAAGCGAAAAAATGTCTCGTGCTTTAAAGCTTGGTTTTCACTAGCAACGCAAGCACAAGCGCAGGAATAAGAACACTTATTTGACAGTAAAACGGGGTTGACCTCGAGCATAATCAAAACCACAACGATCAAAAATTTTTCCTTTTCCTTATGCTTGCGTTCGCTTGCGAACATAAGCACAAGGAAATTTATCGCGGCTGGCCAATTAAAGCACTCGTTCCAGATTCCCTGGGTATGAACATTTGAACAAAATGGCGGTTGCCGTGGTTGCTTTTAATGCTTATTTCGACGTTCGTTTTCACTAACATAAGCTGCTTATGCTTTTGCATGCGTCGCTAGTGAAAACCAGGCTTAGGTGGAACAGCCGAAGAATTCCTCTGGAGTTCAGGTAATCTTTTGGAAATAAAAATAATTCACAAAAAGTAGTTTGCCTTTCTTTAAGGATAATAGCTTGACTTAGCAATGCCCAATTACAACTGAGTAGCTATATAATTTATAGGTAACAGGACTGCATGCTTGTCCAATTTGGAAAAAATGGATTCAAAAAATTTCTTGGACTGCCAAATTGGACTCCGAAAAATTTTCTCATCCAATTACATTATTTCCAAATTGGACAGCGTGTAGTGCTATTACATATACAAATGTATATTTTTCTCATTCGATATTGAAATGCTCTAAATCACTCTCCACACAAATCTACACTTACATTTACTTTAAATCAAACGACTATCAGTTTAGCAGAATCTTGATGCAAGTCGTTGAGAGGCGAAGTGTGGTATAAGGCAAATTTCTAGTCATTTCTAAGTTATCCCTTCGGTTGAAATTTCGTTGTACGCCGCGGTATACGTAGCAATAGCTGTTTTCGATGGAATGAGAGACAGGCTCACTTGTTTTCACATGGCTAACCCTACTATAAAAAAGAGATTAATCGATTGCTTAATGAAAAAGGGCAAGGATTTTATTGTCTCTTAATTTCTCGGAGAATGTGTTTCCGCAAGAGAAAATAAAGTGGGAAGAGAGTTCATCCCCCATCATGATGCCCTTTTCCATAGGTAATATGTCTCAAGTTATTTTTTGGAAAGTTTCCTTCCGCGAGGAAAAAGTTACCTCGCTCGTTGCGTGGATATTACGTGGAGGCTTGCTATTGGAAGTCGATCTAAAGGTAACTTGAGACACATTACCTATGGAAAAGGGCGTCATGATGGGGGATGCTCTCTCTTCCCAATTTATTTTCTCTTGGTTTCCGTAGTTTGTTTATCATACGTTCTTAGAAGCAGAGTTTGATAGTTTGTTTTTCAAGACTCAGTTGCCATGCAAACATAATTGATATTCTAATATCAAGCTATTTTTAGACGAGTTCTAAGACTAGTTTACCTAAATGGTAGAAACGCTGCCGAGGGGAAGGGAGATCTTCAATTATGCTTGCGGTAAGGTAACGTTCGTGAGTGAAATGAAAGATTTGTTTCCTACAACATTCCAAGTTCTTGGCCTTTTTATGGAACGATTCGAATTTACTTTTGTTGCGTGACAGTGAAATTTGAGGATACGAGAAAGCGAAATAAAAAACAGAACAGGGTCAAATAATACCGCGCATCTTAATTCCTGCATTCGCGCATAACCACAATTCCTTGCGCCTTTTGACCACAATCCCTTGCCTTTCGAAGAAAAATATGTTCCTCTCCCGATTAGAGAGCTTCCATGTTCGTTCGCTTCAGCCTCACTCACTGCGGCAGCAATAATATTTGCTTTGTACGAGTGACCATTCCCAATCCCATGAGTAATAATTTCTCATGTAAGACTTGTGATTAGCTGGAAAGATCTGGTTTCGAGGGAAATAAATCTAAAAATAATTCCTTATTTCATCCGTTTTCTCAAATTTACTTAACGTGTTCACGTGAATTCAGTGCATTCTCGAGTGAATTTAAGTCCGTTCAACCTGGTAGTACACCTTTTATAACATCTTTTAAAGATGTTACATTTAAATCAGAGACAGAAACGACTCTACGGGATCGTAGCTTGCCCGTATCGTACAAATCCGGCCAACTGTGTTCCTTAAGATGCAGTTTAAAGGTGATCAGCTATTATTTCGCCAAATTTAGTTGTAAACTACTCTTTCTAGGCACTCAAAGAAGCTCTGGAAATTAAATGCCACTGCCATGGCCCTTCCCAATCATGTGCAACAAGAACATGCTGGCAGGCGCTTCCAAGTTCATTTAGAAAAGTAGGGCTTCTTTTAAAAGACCTCTACGAAAAAACTGTTTGGGTGAAACCTAACAAAATTTCCTCGCCCTATGGAAAACGAGATGCTTATCTAACGCTTATGTCGGACAACTACAAGAAGCCTGCTCAGGGAGAATTGGCTTACATGGACTATTCACCAAATTACTGTGAGCGAACTGTCCAAAAGAGAATTCCAGGGACTATGGAACGTGTGTGCAACAAGACATCAAATGGAGAGGACAGCTGCGAGCTTCTGTGCTGCGGTCGCGGATACAACACTCATGACTTCGTTAGAAAATATCGCTGCCATTGCAAATTTTATTGGTGCGCTATGTGAAATGTAAGAAAGCAAGGAGCGCTTGGAAGTGTTCAAATGCAAGTGGAGAGTTCATTCGCAAAATACTTCCAAAAAGTGTTTACTTGTATCATTGAAGTTAATGTGTATTATTTATTATAAAGGAACTTGATATGCGACCATGTCAAGACTTTTTGTTGTCTTCTCAGCTGATTCTGTCAAAACGTGATTTGAAACGGAATCAACCAGCAGAAGAATTGATAGGAAGAAGGCAATCTAAAGTCAAGAAAAACCTAACTTTCAGAAGTGTTAACTTATGAGAAAATGGGAATGGCAGATTTTTTGTTTTACGATAAAAACGTTCGTCAATGCTTTGTATTCCGTGTTACTGATTACAATCGATAGGAAGAGAAAGCGATTTTCTCTAATTAGGAAAGAAGCGCAAGGGCTTCTTGAACTGTGCCGGTTAGTTCTCCTTTTGGCATAGGTAATTTTTTGCAGATGATTGAAAAATTGAATCAGACTAAAAATACCAGCAGGGAATGTCATTTTCTTTGGGCGAAAAACACAAATCCCAAGATATAAGGGGAAGGTTTAATTCAAATGAAAACTGTTAGCATCAGAAAAAGCATAAATTTGTTGGACTAAATTAGGCTTACTGCGAGTTGAAGTTTCTGTAGTTAGCCAGAGCTTGGCTTTTTCGCCAGTGCATATTGCTTAGGAAGTTAGACACCTTAGTGAACGCGCAAGCTTTTGCTAGTTTAATTAAGAGGTAGCGTTCCTTGTAGGATCGCCATTGGATACCTATCTCTACCACGTTCTAATACAGATAATCTCTACATACTAGCAAGTATCAAGAGTATTACCTTCGTTTGATTTCGCGAGAGAAAGCTGCGATATAAGGTAAAACAGCTACAAGGCTAATGCACGATGCTACGAAGTTTCATTTCACTTTTACCGCTCGACATTTATAGTAAAAAAGGGCCCACCGAATGAGGTCTGCATTGAACAACTAAAAGTAGTATTTAA
>NC_090891.1:10376676-10391676 GCF_036669925.1 Montipora capricornis | reverse complement strand
ACATGCTGGGTTTGCCACATTTATTAGTAACTGCTTTGATTTAAAAAAATCCAATCATGCTGAACAGAGAAATTAACGCTAAATGAGTCACTCACGCTTTCTAGTTGATTACTGATCCAATGTAAAACAACTGAGTCAAAACGACGGGCTATTCAATGTGGCAAAACATTCACTGATGTATACTGGCTCCTAAGTCTTTATTACTTCGACTGGCTTCAGTAACATTACAATTTCAAACCTCCTATTGCGAAAGGCGTTTAATAAAAGTGTACACTGTTGCAAAATAGGAAAACTGATCGTTCAATTTGATTAATTGATGAATTCATTAAAGTTAGTTGGTCCATTAATCATTTCGCATCTTTGTTTTCCAAACTCAACAAAATTACACCCTTTTTGCACCCACCTATCTTGTCTATTCCCTTTTTTGATCTGAAAACATTAGGAAATGGCAAAGAAAGGAGAGCCAATGGCTTTGGATTAATATACACCGACAAAACTCCCGACAACTGTCCGAAACGTGACTCCTGTGGGCCGTCATTTCACAGTGGTTGATTGTATTTGTCCTCAACTCATTTTCTTTTTACTTTCGGTCTTCTGTGTGTGGTTGCCCGGCCTAAGCAAAACAAAAACTAAATTTTCTCTAACAAAACCGGGTTCTTTCTTGTTCCCATTGTTTCGTCAGACTTTTTGTTTCTGTCGGTGTGAAAAAAACGCTTTGGGGTAACTTAATTGCACCAACATCCGCTAACCGCAAAGGCCGTATTTAATCTTACAAAAGGGACCTTGTATTATTTTAGTGTAAATCTTCATGAAGGTTGTCTTTTATTCTACTAAGTTTTTTTGTATGCTTTCGTTAATTTAGAACTGGATGCCTTTGTTACTATCGATGAGAGACAAAGATAACAGTATTGCCAAATACAAATAAACTCAATGGTTTGTGTACTCCTGTCAGATTAAGAAAGGAAATGAGATTTTGACAGTCATTCCGGCATCATACTTTATATACAGGTGTCGAAGTGATATTAAATCGTGATGACTGAGAATACATCAAAGTCATAGCTTGGAACTATGAATTAAAAATTAGTCTTTTAGCGAAATATCATCGCAGTTTAGAAGCAGTCGCAAGCAAGTGACTAAAACCTACTAAACTTCCGAACGAGGAGATACAATAGAGAGCTTTTAATAGATTCTAGGACGAATGAGAACGACTACTAGTACGAGATTTTCTCATAGAACAATATCGAGCGCACACAAACCAGCGTTATTTTGGCGGGAAATCGTTATACCGTCGTCAATTTAGTAGGAGGTTTTACAAAAAACTCGTCGTGTCAAAACAAGTCAACAACACGGTAGCAGTCTCGGTATTTTTCGATCAGCAAAAAAGGCTCAGTTAACAGCAACAAGAATAATTAATATAACTGAGCAACCTATACTGCTAACAAAGAGTAAGATTAATCATACGGGTTATCAAAACTCGTACTCGTTCTCGTCCTCGTCCTAGAATCTACAGGTCCCTAATACCGCGTGAAGCGTACACCTGATTCCCAGTGCTATGGGTTCAAGTACCATTTCAAGCCTAAATGTCTCTCAGGATAATTGTAAGTTTGATCGATTGCAATGATCTTCCGTTCAAAATATGCTGGTGTTTTTTTTTTTAATTCGAAGAAACGCGGCTCTCGCTCTGCATCACTTATATAACATAGTCTTTCAGTTAATAACAGAGTCAAAGTAAAGCAATCATAAAAAACCTAAAGCAGCTTTTTTAAACCGAAAAATGCTGGTTAACAAAAATTAACCAAAACGCAACAGTCTTGCCTTTGGAAGATATTACTCAGGGATATTTCTGAATGTTACCGCCAATAAGTTGTTTCAATCGTAGTTAGGACAAAAATTTTACAGGCGAAAAAAAAAGACAAGAAATTTGCCACAAATTGAAAATGAAATATCTAAGACATAAAACTTTGCAAGATTTTTAAAGACAGAGAGAAATGAGCATTGCCGGTTCAACTGCAATTGCATTTTTTAAGTTCACGCACGTGTCGTCTTCAAAGCTTTACTGATTCAAATTGACAATATGTATCTGAATTCAGTCCCCTTCTCAGTACAGAATGTTTCTCTGTCTCTCTTTTTCCCGTTTCTCAAAACCGTGCCTCAGAGTAGTAACTACAAGGTTCACAATTACGTGCACGAAAATGCCCCGAACAATAGAGCATTCTCATCTCTGACGTAATGTACATCTCTTGACACAACCGGTCTGGGATCGATCACCAAACTGGTTCACTATGATTCTGCTACTCGCGCCATCCTATGGAACAAATAAGGGATACTTAATGCAGCTGGATGTCTTAAATAAAAACCAGACATATTACCAAACAAACGGTTTAAGCGTCAACAGACTTTAGTATATGTTTGCAAACATCTAATGCCATGATTTTCCAAAGCCAGCCCTTTGAAGCTTAATAATGTGACCAGATTTTTTCATCAGTATGGGTCCAGAAAGAATCATCAAAGATATTGCATTTCCTTTCCACATTGTATCAGTGGAACATCGGAAAACGCATCCGAGACAAGCATAGGTCCGGAGTTTTCGAAGTCTGCCCCGTAAGTCCTGTCGCTTAAGTTCAAAGCCAAAAAGGTTTGTTCACTAAGACATAGATACCGGCACATCAAAGAGAAGAGATTTACCGGAATTTAACAACAATGACATAGATGTTTGTTTTTTAGATACCCCTGAAAAGCTCCCATACGTTATTATTTTGTCTGAAAAATGGTTTAATAAAATTTTGGTCGCCTCAATAATCTTCTGTTAAATCATCACTATCTTATCGCTGATTTTTAATGAGAACAAACATCCCACGAGCACTCTCCATTTTGTGAGCCCTCTGCTTGGTTTAAGAAACAAACTTTGCAAAGGCTGGCTCAAAAAACTGAATTCTTTAGACAAGAGACGTTTAATAAGTTTCGAAATGCCGCTTTTCCTGCCAGATGAAGAAACATTGAAATATTAAAAACCTAATATATATACAATTGTTCGGCATGTTACAAAACTTTATTAAAAAAAATTTAAATTTTTATTTGGACCAATCACCGTGAAGGACTTAGCAATAAACCAGGATTTATAACTTCACGGATCTGTGTCTCCCTTTCGATAAAGAAGCGAGGCTGTGTTTACAAAAATGGAAATCCATCAGGCTATAGAAATAATGGGCATCATACTTGCAACTGTTTTTGCAAATCACCTGATGGAGGCGAATAAGTTATTGTGAGTGCAACTTATTTTTCTCGTTCCTATGCTCTGTTGAGACAGTAATTTAATCAGACTTTTATCTCTTAACATTCTGACAGTGTTGTTTCGTCAGTCGCCACCGAAATTAGACCAAGCATGATTTGTAGCCGCATACCTGGACTGTCTCTTAAACAGAAAAATATGTGCGAAGAACACCCCAGACTTATCAATTGCATAAGAGAAGGTTACCAAAAAGGCGCAGATGAATGCAAATTTCAGTTTCGTAAAAACAGATGGAACTGCAGTCTTCTTGGACAGATATCAGCCTTTGATGACAGAGCTATACGTAAGTGAGATTGAGGTGCTTTCAGGCTGCCTTATGCACTATAGGAGGTATTTTTCTGCCACCGAATTTGGTAGGTGACCGTGCCGAAGTGTTGAGAAGTGTTTACCTGTTTGTTCCCTTTCAATTAAGGTAAATGATCCCACTTATGTTAAGGACTTTTGAAGAGTTTTAAATTAGTACTAGATACTGGCACTTGAGACGAAACGTGTCACTGACGATTTAGGCGTAATTTGATTAGTTTTCGAGATATGGATGGGCCAATATTCGAAATTGCCAAATTCTTAAAATGATGACATGTAAGCGCCATGAGTTTGTTCCAGGCATCAGTGTCAGTCACACACACAGGAGCAACGGGAGTGCCTCAAGAGATCGATCCCGCATTTCCCTTCGATTGATATAAGCTGTAAGCTACCCTTTTTCTATAGAAAAACAGCTCAGCCTTATCACCTGAATTTACCTCAGAGCAATGTTTCTCAACCAGGTCCTAACATAGATTGTATGTACGTCTTATGACGAAGGCAAATAGTTGCAACATGTTGCATGCTGAGGAACGAATTCTCTTTAAGAACTAGTTTCGTCAACCTAAAACCTACTCATTAACCTTGGAGGCGTAATATTTTAATAAGTTTAGATATTGCAGGGTAGTTTTGTTGTTTGCTAGTATCGGCCAGCATATTTTATTAGTCTTTTTCTTAACCAGAAATCACCGAGAAAAGACTCTTTTCCCCAGTTTCAAGATATTTAAAGAACTGAAAACGTTCAATCCTTCTTCTCATTTTAAGTGAATGGCCCATAATCTTGGAAGTGCAATGCAAAGTATTGCTGGCCTAACGTTGTAGTTCCTGTTGCAGATATATCAATTAAATTTGCTGTACAGACATTTTTTAAATAAGAAAAATTATGCCTTAATGAGAAAACAAAACGCTATTCTTAGTTCGTTCAATTGCTTGTTGTTTTTTTTCTCTAGATTTGATTACGTTTTCTGTAATATCAACAAGTTTCCTTTCAACTATGTTGAATAATGAATCGCAATTCCCGGCTTTTTCGGGCTATTGATTCTTATAATAAATAGACAGTGTTCAGGGGTCTCCTTTATTCAGAAACCACTTTTAGCAAAATAGAAAATTGGTCCTCCTTGAATATCAGAACCTATTTAACAAATGAATTTACAAGCGATAAAAGTTTACTATGGTTTACTACAAAACATATCAATTTCAGTTTTTGTGACCTGTTCATTGCAGCCGGAACCAAGGAAGCGGCGTTTACACAGGCTATAACTTCCGCGGGAGTTGTATACACTATTACCAGAGCTTGCAGTATGGGAAACCTTAGTGAGTGTAATTGCGACAGGAAACTGTGGACGGGAAAGGCGAGCAAGAAAGGTTGGCTGTGGGGAGGGTGTTCTGTCGATATCAGCTATGGATTAAACCTCTCCAGTCGTTTCGTGAACGGTCGTCGATACAGGCAGGATGGCATATACCTGATGAACAAGCATAACAACAGAGCAGGCAGGCAGGTAAGGCATGACATAATTGCTTTTCTAATTATTTAATGGTAATGATTGCTAAACAATCACAGAGTTTCTTCGTTGCACTTCAATACTTTCCCCGTGTTTCGACTCGTCGAGTTAAAATATGGAAAGGAGATTACCCTCACGAAAACGTAAGCAAACAATGTGGCTTCTATAAATAGATTTCAACACAACTTTTCAATCTTATCTGTCTCTCTATTCTTATTAGCAAGAGAAGAGTTATTTTAAAATTTGATTCATAATTCATTTGGAACTGATACAAGAGCTAAAGAAATTGTATCATAAAAAATGATCTAACACTATTGAAACAGATCGCTATTTAAACCACAGAATGCCACGATGGGAAATGAAAACAATCCAACTGTGTATTACTTGAATATAGTAAGCGTTTTAGACAGAAATTTATTTCCTTGAAGGTACCAATTTGGGATAAATATATTCATTCCAAAACTAGAGGAGCTTGCTCAAATTAATGCACTACCTGTTAAAAATAATATTTTAAGTTTCGTTTTAAAAATTGACGAATTTTAGTCTCACTTTAAAATTACAATTATCCTATATACCAAACATCCTTCCATTTCATGTCAAAACGTTTCTTTTTCTTTTTTCTTTCGTGTTTATCATTTCATAAGCTGCCAGCTCAGCGGGCTGGATCAGAATGGTCTATGTTTATTAGCAATTGTAGGAACAAGAATGAAAGGTGAACAATGGGACACAAAGGGTTTGTTGAGATTAAAATGACCGAGGCAGAAATGCCTAAAGTCAAAAGACTAATTAAATTTGAAGATCACACCTCTGTCGCTCAAATTTATTCTTTTTTTTGTTTTGTTTGTTTTTTTTGGGGTTTTTTTTTTTTTTTTTTTTTAATTAAACGCCTTATACCATACCTCCGCCTTGCTCAAGACCACTCTTTCTTTTTTGTTTTCTGTCCCTCCCAAGCTCCCACAGCTGATATTTGTACATTTGTGAAGGTTCCTTCTTGGTGGCTCCTAAAGAACATTAATGAATCGCTTTCTTTTGTGACACGGTGAAATATTGTTTGCTGTAAAAGCAGACTTTTATTTTTAAGATCATTGCTTCTTTACTTCATTCTGCAGACGATATCCGTTTCATTTTTCTTCTCATTCGGATAATTTGTGTTGGAGATCTTTTTTATTCAAAGCTGTTGTTCAATTTGGAATAGAAGTAGCACTAGTCAATACACCGTTTCCTTGCCAGTTGCCAGTTTTTTCAATGACTGCATTTCATGGCTAACTATGCGTTTCCTTGAAATGTTCGAAATGTTCGATGATGTTTCAAAATATTGAAACTATTTAAAGCCAACTCAGGTGTGCAGATAATTAAATTGAATGTGCTATTCTCGCAAAATTCTTTATTCACTGAGGGGGAGCAATTTGATCCATTGTTAGATTGATAAAAATTTCATACTTTGGTCAAAAAACTTGGATTGAAAGGCGAGTTTGGTGGTAATTAAAACCTTGCTTGGCTAAGCCCTCCTGTGGAGTTTGATATTAACTGTGGATATTTGAACAGCTGGTAACTTAACAACAGACTTTTCAAACATAATTTACTTCTGGGGCACTTTAAATACTGTCGCAGATATTAGTTTTGGAGATAAAGTTGTTATCTTAAGGGTGACTTATTAAACAATTTGAAAACAATTCTTTCTCATGCAGAAGAAAATACAAATGCGTTTCGTAAATGTCGGGGCGATGAAAGAGTGTTTATTCTTGAGCGTTCTTAGGCGGTTAAACGACGATAGAAAAAAAAACATCACCTAAGCCAAGCCGCAGTTCAAAGTGATATCTGTAATTGCATTGGCTGGCGTACCCTTTTTTGGCCTGTTTCATTTTTACTGTATTATACGGTCTGAGACCTCTTTCAGTGATAGTTACAGGAAGGGTCCATACTGTGAGCGTAGATGTTTTTAAATAGATAATGGCATGTCTGTCTGAAGCACTGAACACTTGCGTCTTCAGTGGTAAAAAGCTAAGGTGACGGCTTAAGAAATCTACCCTTGCATTCTGGGAATCGTTTCGTCCAATAGGCTTCCACTGTCCTTAACCCGTTGCCAATATCTTCCCACGACACTATGAGTATTCGTGTCGCACAACTCGTATCAAACTTAGCTGAAACTAAGAAAAGTTATTTAACATCTAACAAAAAAGCAAATATAACCAATTTATTAATATTAAGATGAAATGCTCCAATAGCTTCTGAGAAATTGCTCAGTTTCAAGTTAACACTGGATTTAAGTGACTTAATAATTGCATATTTAAGAAATAATATAAATGCACTTCACTCGAAATGACGCATTTTTGTCGTTATTCTTAAATTAGACTATTGCCATCCTTCCGCTTTTCAATGCAATTCCAGCCTTGGTAGCATTCAACTGTCATCGACATTTCAACATTTGCTAAATGCTCACAATTTGAAATAAGTAATAAGAAATACACAACTCCTACTTACGGGGGAAGGTGTGGTATAAGTACGTCTCAACGATCAAAACTTCAATTATCATCGGCGGCAGGACTGTCTGTCCAGCAGATAGATGAAAACAATATACAAGATGATAAATAATGTAGGCCAATTGAAATAACGCCTTAATTTGTGATAAAAAGAAAATAAAAAAGAACGGAAAAAAGGACTAATGGTGAAGTGAGTGCTTTGAAGAGTCATCTGCAAACGGAGCTTTGAAATTTCGCCTTAAACTTGGCCATTTTTCTCGCTCACTTTAGGTGGTTAAAGAAAAGTTGGTTTTACAATGCAAATGCCATGGGATTTCAGGAGCCTGTTCCACTCGCACCTGCTGGAGGACTTTGCCTTCGCTTAGGGAGATCGGAAAGCGCGTAAAGGAGCTCTACAACCATGCTATTCGCGTTGAGGTCGTGATGACAAATACCAACGGCGGCTTAATTGCTGAATATCTTGTTCTATCATCAGACAAAGACAAAAAGCCGCTTTCCCCGAGTCTGGTGTATATAAGAGAACTTAATGACTACGTATACTGTATGAGCAATGAGACATTGGGCACTATCGGAACAAAAGATCGGATCTGTAACTTAACGGGGCTTGGCCAGGACCGTTGTAGCTATTTGTGCTGCGGGCGCGGATACAACACGCACAACTTCACGCAGGTGTCACGATGCAAATGCAAATTTCATTGGTGCTGTGAGGTCAGATGCAAGACGTGTGTTCAAAATGTTGTAAAGCATACTTGCAAGTAAAGGAATAGGACACACTAAGTGCTTCCCTTAGGTGAATGAAAGCTTCGCGAGTAATGGAACTCGCATGAATAGGGCAAGAGTTAAGTAAGAAAAAAAACGTACTCAATAGGAAAACTGACCGTAACAAAAATCGTCAAACACGATAGTGTAAACGTCGAATTTCTCTCTAAGAGGTATCTTTGTAAGGGAAATATTTGAGCACCGAGCTCACTTCAACTACGACAAGTGGATTGACCTTTATTATATAACGTTGCTGAGATACAAGAAGCATGTATTCTGATTTGACGTAAAGCTATGGTGATACGATTTATGTAAGACAGATAGGTAATAGGTAATAGAAGTCAATAGTATAGGTAATAAAAGTCTTAAACTTAAACCGAAGTAGCTTCTTAGAGACCTGGGTTCCTTCATCAGGTTCTGTTTGCGTGTTGCATGCAGCATATCATACAATAAAGACATCCAAATATATGCTTCATGAAACATCGTTTTATCGTCTTGCATCATCTTTTGAGGTTCTTATACCACACCTCTTTCGGAAACAAATGCCGGGGTGTAACTAATGACGCTATGTCTACCAACTGCACATGCTTTGAGTTGTCTGATTTTGAAGATTTTTAAAACTATCATATGAATGCTTCTTGAATGTGGTTTTGAATACAAAAAGTATTACTTAGTTTGAACGTTTTTTTTTTTTGTTAGCTTCTCAAACTAAACACAGGTAGTCCACTTCCATAGCTTCAAGCTACAAGGGATTTCAATTTTTTTCTGAATCTTTTTGAAGCAATCGATGTTGAGATAAATATTCAAGCAAACGGTGTCAGAGGTTTTTGATATATTGCGCTCTGCATTTGTTATCTTCCATCACAGTTGAAAACGGTGTTTTTGGCCGGGGAATTTAGACAAAGCATGGTGGTATAAAATCAAAACACGCCAGACAATTGAAAAACGCTGAACCCAATTTTCTACATCAACCTGTGTTAAATAAAATTTGAGCCGAATCGGACAAAAACTATTTGAGTTGTAGTTCCGTAAAAAGTAGGCTTGGGCAATATTCTAAAGCCCAGAAAACGCCAAGTAAAGTTTTCATGTCCCGATACGTACTGTTGCCGCGACCCTGCAAATTTCGAATATTGGATGGATTTCAATCTCTTTCAAATCGATACTCTAATTCATAATGTTTACATTTCTGCCAAAAAAAAACCACTTTCCGAAATTTCATGTTATCGAACTAATGACGAGACCCCAAACGCTAACGCAGTATTTTCAACTGGACATCGATGACACTTTAAGTATCCAATGCAGCGAGTTGATAAGTAGCATAGCTATTATTCTTTAATCCTTTAAACTGTCCAATTAAGGATTAATTTGAACAGTTTTACATAAGGTTTTCCTTTAAAAAACAAGGAAAACGGTTCAATTTAGAAAACATAGTACAGCCAATCATCACAAAGTATAGCGTCAGCGCTGTTGTCTTTGTTTGTAGTAGTTGACAATGGCGGAGTTTTTCTTACCTTGTCAGAAGAAGAGCTTGCCAACCTGAGAGTCAAAAAACAAAGCTAAAACACCTCCAAGAGTACAAAAACTTGGCTGAATGTTTTTAGAGTGGAAGGTGCAGCGTAAGGAAGCGAGAAAGTTGGAAGCGGATATCCCTTGTCATGAGCTAGATGCAGTTCTTTACCGTTTTTTCGCGGAAAGTATAGAAAAGGACGGTCACGAATACGAACCAGAAAGTTTGGCTTTCATTCAGTGCTCGTTGGACCGTCATTTAAAAAACTGACAGAAACTACGGTATTTTGTGAGATCGTGGATTTGCAAATTCAAGGCAACAACTTGAATTAAGAAAGCGCAGGGTTACGGAAAGCGAAAAAATGTCTCGTGCTTTAAAGCTTGGTTTTCACTAGCAACGCAAGCACAAGCGCAGGAATAAGAACACTTATTTGACAGTAAAACGGGGTTGACCTCGAGCATAATCAAAACCACAACGATCAAAAATTTTTCCTTTTCCTTATGCTTGCGTTCGCTTGCGAACATAAGCACAAGGAAATTTATCGCGGCTGGCCAATTAAAGCACTCGTTCCAGATTCCCTGGGTATGAACATTTGAACAAAATGGCGGTTGTCGTGGTTGCTTTTAATGCTTATTTCGACGTTCGTTTTCACTAACATAAGCTGCTTATGCTTTTGCATGCGTCGCTAGTGAAAACCAGGCTTAGGTGGAACAGCCGAAGAATTCCTCTGGAGTTCAGGTAATCTTTTGGAAATAAAAATAATTCACAAAAAGTAGTTTGCCTTTCTTTAAGGATAATAGCTTGACTTAGCAATGCCCAATTACAACTGAGTAGCTATATAATTTATAGGTAACAGGACTGCATGCTTGTCCAATTTGGAAAAAATGGATTCAAAAAATTTCTTGGACTGCCAAATTGGACTCCGAAAAATTTTTCTCATCCAATTACATTATTTTCAAATTGGACAGCGTGTAGTGCTATTACGTATACAAATGTATATTTTTCTCATTCGATATTGGAATGCTCTAAATCACTCTCTACACAAATCTACACTTAATTTACTTTAAATCAAACGACTATCAGTTTAGCAGAATCTTGATGCAAGTCGTTGAGAGGCGAAGTGTGGTATAAGGCAAATTTCTAGTCATTTCTAAGTTATCCCTTCGGTTGAAATTTCGTTGTACGCCGCGGTATACGTAGCAATAGCTGTTTTCGATGGAATGAGAGACAGGCTCACTTGTTTTCACATGGCTAACCCTACTATAAAAAAGAGATTAATCGATTGCTTAATGAAAAAGGGCAAGGATTTTATTGTCTCTTAATTTCTCGGAGAATGTGTTTCCGCAAGAGAAAATAAAGTGGGAAGAGAGTTCATCCCCCATCATGATGCCCTTTTCCATAGGTAATATGTCTCAAGTTATTTTTTGGAAAGTTTCCTTCCGCGAGGAAAAAGTTACCTCGCTCGTTGCGTGGATATTACGTGGAGGCTTGCTATTGGAAGTCGATCTAAAGGTAACTTGAGACACATTACCTATGGAAAAGGGCGTCATGATGGGGGATGCTCTCTCTTCCCAATTTATTTTCTCTTGGTTTCCGTAGTTTGTTTATCATACGTTCTTAGAAGCAGAGTTTGATAGTTTGTTTTTCAAGACTCAGTTGCCATGCAAACATAATTGATATTCTAATATCAAGCTATTTTTAGACGAGTTCTAAGACTAGTTTACCTAAATGGTAGAAACGCTGCCGAGGGGAAGGGAGATCTTCAATTATGCTTGCGGTAAGGTAACGTTCGTGAGTGAAATGAAAGATTTGTTTCCTACAACATTCCAAGTTCTTGGCCTTTTTTATGGAACGATTTCGAATTTACTTTTGTTGCGTGACAGTGAAATTTGAGGATACGAGAAGCGAAATAAAAAACAGAACAGGGTCAAATAATACCGCGCATCTTAATTCCTGCATTCGCGCATAACCACAATTCCTTGCGCCTTTTGACCACAATCCCTTGCCTTTCGAAGAAAAATATGTTCCTCTCCCGATTAGAGAGCTTCCATGTTCGTTCGCTTCAGCCTCACTCACTGCGGCAGCAATAATATTTGCTTTGTACGAGTGACCATTCCCAATCCCATGAGTAATAATTTCTCATGTAAGACTTGTGATTAGCTGGAAAGATCTGGTTTCGAGGGAAATAAATCTAAAAATAATTCCTTATTTCATCCGTTTTCTCAAATTTACTTAACGTGTTCACGTGAATTCAGTGCATTCTCGAGTGAATTTAAGTCCGTTCAACCTGGTAGTACACCTTTTATAACATCTTTTAAAGATGTTACATTTAAATCAGAGACAGAAACGACTCTACGGGATCGTAGCTTGCCCGTATCGTACAAATCCGGCCAACTGTGTTCCTTAAGATGCAGTTTAAAGGTGATCAGCTATTATTTCGCCAAATTTAGTTGTAAACTACTCTTTCTAGGCACTCAAAGAAGCTCTGGAAATTAAATGCCACTGCCATGGCCCTTCCCAATCATGTGCAACAAGAACATGCTGGCAGGCGCTTCCAAGTTCATTTAGAAAAGTAGGGCTTCTTTTAAAAGACCTCTACGAAAAAACTGTTTGGGTGAAACCTAACAAAATTTCCTCGCCCTATGGAAAACGAGATGCTTATCTAACGCTTATGTCGGACAACTACAAGAAGCCTGCTCAGGGAGAATTGGCTTACATGGACTATTCACCAAATTACTGTGAGCGAAATGTCCAAAAGAGAATTCCAGGGACTATGGAACGTGTGTGCAACAAGACATCAAATGGAGAGGACAGCTGCGAGCTTCTGTGCTGCGGTCGCGGATACAACACTCATGACTTCGTTAGAAAATATCGCTGCCATTGCAAATTTTATTGGTGCTGCTATGTGAAATGTAAGAAATGCAAGGAGCGCTTGGAAGTGTTCAAATGCAAGTGAGAGTTCCTTCTCAAAATACTTCAAAAAGTGTTTCTTGTATCATTGAAGTTAATGTTATTATTTATTATAAGGAACTTGATATGCGACCATTCAAGACTTTTTGTGTCTTCTCAGTGATTCTGTCAAACGTGATTGAAACGGAATCAACCAGCAGAAGAATTGAAGTAATGAAGGCAATCTATAGTCAAGAAAATTAACTTTCAGAAGTGTTAACTTAGAAAATGGGAATGACAGATTTTTGTTTTACGATAAATCGTTCGTAAATGCTTGATTCCGTGTTACTGATTACAATCGATAGGAAGAGAAAGCGATTTTCTCTAATTAGAAAGAAGCGCAAGGGCTTCTTGAACTGTGCCCGTTAGTTCTCCTTTTGGCATAGGTAATTTTTTGAAGTGATTGAAAAAATTGAATCAGACTAAAAATATCCAGCAGGGAATGTCATTTGCTTTGGGCGAAAAACACAAATACCAAGATATAAGGGAAAGGAGTTTAATTCAAATGAAAAGTGTTAGCATAAGAAAAAGCATAATTTGTTGGACTAAATTAGGCTTACTGCGAGTTGAAGTTTCTGTAGTTAGCCAGAGCTTGGCTTTTTCGCCAGTGCATATTGCTTAGGAAGTTAGAACACCTTAGTGAACGCGCAAGCTTTTGCTAGTTTAATTAAGAGGTAGCGTTCCTTGTAGGATCGCCATTGGATACCTATCTCTACCAAACGTTCTAATACAGATAATCTCTACATACTAGCAAGTATCAAGAGTATTACCTTCGTTTGATTTCGCGAGAGAAAGCTGCGATATAAGGTAAAACAGCTACAAGGCTAATGCACGATGCTACGAAGTTTCATTTCACTTTTACCGCTCGACATTTATAGTAAAAAAGGGCCCACCGAATGAGGTCTGCATTGAACAACTAAAAGTAGTATTTAATAAGATCAGTAATGCACGCATTTTGATTGGTTCTCACCTATGATCTATTAAAGGACAGATGCATAGCTGACGTCATCATCAAAAACTTAAATTCTTTATTATACAAAACAAATCATGGATTCCTTGTTGCTGTGCGTCTGTTCAGTAATAGATCAAAGAAGACGTCAAAATCTGGTAAGAACATCACAAACACACTCGGCTATCGCCTCGTGTGCCACCTTTTTCAAAAACGAGACACACGAACAACGTTCGCACCCCATTTTGACGCCATCTGTGATCTATTACTGAACAGACGCACGGCAACATGGAATCTATTTATGGGTTAGAGACGTTCGTATAATACACGCACGCTCTTACCGTGTAATGAAAGAGAAATTTTCAATACTGTCCATGCAGTGTATTTTTAAATAAAACACAAACTGAACAGTCTCAAACACCTTT
This sequence comes from Montipora capricornis, assembly GCF_036669925.1. Lineage (NCBI taxonomy): Eukaryota > Metazoa > Cnidaria > Anthozoa > Scleractinia > Acroporidae > Montipora > Montipora capricornis. The sequence continues at coordinate 10,377,516 of NC_090891.1, read as the reverse complement.
AATATTGAATCTGAGTTTACTGAGTGCAATAGTCTTGCAATGGCTTCGCAGCCGATTAAATTGTTTTAGCGTAAGAACAATAATAATAGCAACTTTATTCAAGTAACTCAATGAAAGAGAAGGATACCAGAGGTTATCCCTATCGAGGGTATGCACCCGGAACCCGATGTAGTAGACTGAGAGTCGATTTTGATGAGGGAGAAAAACCAGAGTACGAGAAGAAAAACCCTCGGAGTCAGATTGAGATCAACTGAAACTCAGCCCACATGTGACCCGAGGCCAGGGTTCAACCCGGGTTACAGAGGTGGGAGGCGCAGTTGAAAACCGCTAAACCACCCTGAAAGACTGAAAGAGCGCAATGGCAAAAAAATGAGAGCGAAAGCATTCAATGAACAAGAATCATAAAATAAATCGATCAGAATCTGGTTAAAAAGAGAAAACACTAATTTAAAACCGCACCCATGACCTCTGCGATGCAGGGAACAGGTCAATTAGTTGGGCTCCCGTGGCTTTATAGCCCATTTGGTAGAGAATTGTACCTACATCGCGCAGAGGTCATGAGTGCGAATCCATTTGAAGTTGCCTGAATTTCTCAGGTGTCTATGACTTGAATTGTCCAATCCTCAATACTAAAAAAGATGGCGCCACGCGTTGCCTTCTGGGTAGATGGAGAGGTCGGCCGCGAAGTATGTAAACAAATTATGGCGGCCGGTCGCAGTGAAGGTGGTGTAACGGTTAATGAATCAGAAATTACTGGTGCCAAACTAAAGAAAAACGTTGAGAAATTGGGAAGCGCAGAGACTGAGAGGTGGCTGAGGTGCCGTGGATGTAGAAAGCGTG
>NC_090891.1:10329176-10366676 GCF_036669925.1 Montipora capricornis | reverse complement strand
AGCATCGAATTGAGACTGTCAACTTACTTTTGAGTAATATTGTATAACGTAAGGTCAGCTTTACCAAGCACTAGAGAATAAAGATCTATCACCTTTCACTCTAAAGAGATTCCCTGCAAGTATATAAACCATGACCATCAAAACTTATGGCATGAAAGCTCACAGATTTACTAATATCAACATTAAATTTATTTTAGGGAAGCATAACGGGCACCAAAAATGTGCTGCAAGGCAGAAGGCCAAACCTTGTAAGTATACATTCTATGACGTCATAAATATCAAAATTTTCAATTACACTTTCCTTGTGACTACCCGTGCTGTGAACTCAAGACGATAAGAAAATTAACTGTACTTTGAATTTGTCTTTTAGATCACATTTCACACAAGGCGTTACGAGGTAACTTAACATATGTCACCAGGACAACGGTCGTGTCCTGTCCCAAAAGCTAACAGTTCCTCAGGCTGGAGAAAGCAGCGAGTTTATACCCGGTATATAATACGCCATTATCCAAAACACTTAGTCTAGCTAGTTTGCCACAAAAATAATTCAACAACCATCAAGTAGCTCATATTTAACATTTTCCATGGGTTTCATCTTGCAAGAACACACAACTATCAAAATAACAAATTTAAGCACTAGATCTATGCTGTCATTATAATAATTATTGCCTACACTTCCGGCATACAATGTACATGCAGTCAGAACAGTGATAGACACAAAATAAATTATTGTGCACCTACCATAAGTACAGAAATTAACTGTTCTCAACTCAACCACACAAAAACAACTTTAATACTTATAGCAATATTAACAGGACTAGATGTGAAAATGAAGTACAGCTGTATACGAAGTTCAAATGAATTTTTTTAGCTTCTGTCCATTTTCCAAAACTTCAACGTTCCTAATACATACCATAATGCCATAATCTGTAATAGATCGTTTTCACTGTCACGCAACAAAAAAATAAATCAAAAACCATCCAGTGGAAAAAGTCAAGAATTCGTGATGTTGTAGTTCAGATAAATGAAGAAGACACTTCTCCAAGTTTTAGGCCTGTGCGTTTCCCCAAACTTCTGATATTCGTCGAAATGTTTCGCAGAAATTTACAGAGCCCAGTATGAAAACGCCATGTTGGTGCACATCTGTGGTGCACCAATATGGCGGCCGGAAAATAGTGTCAACATCTGTTACATACTTTGGCTACACTGTATCTAGGCCAGAGATCATCTGTACTGAACAGACAGCTATTTACCTAAGCACTTTTCCTAATGCTTTAAATTCTAAAAAGGCTCAAAACCATGAGATAAATATATATTTCTCAATAAACTCGATCGTCGCCTCATGTCACGCACCGCTATAACTCAGAAATTCAAAATGCTCTGGTTTCCAAACGAAGCACGCTATTGAGCTTTAAAATTGCAAATGGGTACAAATTTACCGCCTCTTATGCCTGATGAGGATAAAAACTTTTGTGGCTCTTTAGTTTTGGATTTTAGAAAATGATGACGTCACGTGAAAACGATCTATAGGTTACTACAACTACACTGTAACAGTCCTAAAATTAATTATCTCAATACTTGTATTTTTTAGATAATGTAATCAACACAGATTACACGTGGGCGAAAAACCACATTAAAAACATTAACAAATATACTTCAATCAATGGAAACCTTGTGGCAGACGGTAAATATAAAAAAACTTTTTTGTCAAGTACATGTACTTTTATTATTTTTTTTTTGGTAGTATGCTTCCATTATGTAATCCCAATAATTAGAAATTCCCATACAGAACTGAAGTTCAATTCTACTGTACAGCGTAGTTAATATGAGACTAGAAGTTCATTCAAACAAATAATGATCACTTTCAATTAACAGCTTGATGTTCTTTTACTGTAGACTGCAGCAGATGACCCCGTACATAATAAGATTCTGTCAGGGGAATGTAAAAAGGTAAACACATCATTTCATGTACATTCAATCCATTTACTTCAAATATTAAATATGTATAAATTCAAAATGAAAAACACTGCACACTACATATTTTATTTTTTCCAATGCGTAACAATATTATTGAAGAGTAGTTATTTTATAAGCATATTGCAGTTCTCCAGTAAACAATTTGCACTGTACTCTAAATATTTAATAGGCCATCAAGAAACTCTATCACACAGTGAAAAAACACTGTCTGTACTGGGATGAGGTAAATGTACTGGTACGTTAGATTTTACTTCCTTTTTCATCACTATCATACTATTAAGAAATTGCCAGGGATTGAGGAAGCAAATCAATCAGTGAATGAATAATTTTGTTTTCATATTTGCATGGAATACATGTAGCTATCGGGTGTTAAATGAAATACTATGTACACTGAAGTACTTTACAGGTGTACCTATCCAAGCCCTCAAATTTAAAATGCCACAAAAAACAATTATTATTCAGTTCCATACTTCTTGAGTTCACAAAAGTTCAAAATGCAAACCCACTTGATTCAAGCGCTCAGATATTAAATAAAGTTAAAGGACTTGCCTGTAGTTAAAATTTATATCATTTTCTTCATGCAGTATGAAACACTGTACTACTGTTTGAGTTTGAGCAAACCATAACATAATTTCTTTTCACTTCTTAGGCAGCTGCTACAACTGAGGATACTGATATCTTCATTAACTGAAAATACAGTGTAGTAACTGTCAACAACTGTAGTGGCATATTATGTTGTGTTTATGAATTTTAAAAATAATATGTGTGCTGGCTGTAATGCCAGCTACATTGGCGAGACCACTCGCCACCTACGTACGCGTGCTCGTGAGCATCTCTTGTCGGACAAGTCTTCGCATGTTAACAGACACCTGCAGTCATCTAGGGCCTGTCATAACTCTTGTAACACAGAATGTTTCACGATCTTAGATTTTGCCGACTCAAAATTCCAAATTACGATCAAAGAGGCATTGCACATTAAGTGGGAAAATCCCATCCTTAATCAGTTGAGGCATTTAGATTTGTCTCTTTCTTTTTAATTACGTTGTTCTTTTGTCTTTTATTTTATTGCTATGTGCGCTATTTTTGTTTTCTGCGCATTTCACACTTCATATTTAAATTGTACGCAAGTTCTGACATGTAATTTTGCAACATACCTTAACATAAATTCAAATGTACAACCGTTGAAAAGCTCATTTGCAACTGAAGATGACATGAGTATGTCGAAACATGTTTTGTAAATTGAAAACGATCGTTTCTTTTTTGTGAGTTATTGTTACTCTGCTATCTTTACGTCCGTTTGGAAATATGTATTTTATAATCATGGTAATTGAACTGAGTGGAGTGCAATTTGGTCTGAAGTCATACGTGTGATTTCAAAATCAAATGAGCGCGCAGCGCGAGTTCGATTTGAAATCACAAATACATGTATGATTTCAGACCAAAATTGCACGACACAAAGTTCAGTTACCACTTTATTACATCCATTTAGAAATCACTCATAATATTATTTAATCGCTGAATTACAGGATTTTAGTCAGTGCCAATATTTAATTGATCCAGTTGGAAACGAAAGTTGCAAAATTGGCCACACAATGGTTTCTTTGTCTTTCATTTTCCTGCAATTTGATTGGTTACCTTAAACAAGCCTTGAAATATGATTGATTGTTTTGTTTTATTAGCCCATTCTCGTTAGCTGGGGAAATGGTGCGATTTAGAGCAAAAAAATAGTGCAATCTGGGAATAAATCGTACTGCTGAGAGCCAATCAGATTGCTAGGATCACCAGTGATTTCTAAATGGATGTAATAAACTAAGTAACCAAATGATTATAGTTCACCAACTCAAGATAACCAACACCTTCACTGATTTTACTAAGTAATCAAATGATTTTATCTTCAGCTGATAAACAGCAGTCAATTTTTGCTAACAGTTTTAGGGCAGGCAAGAACTGTAGTAAGCTTTCCTCTTGAAAATAAACATGTTGTAAATGAACATCACGTAATATGAAAAAATCATGACACCACAGAAAAAAATCTCCTCCTGTGGTGTATTTCAATATACTACAATGTACATGATTGATTAAAAAAAAAACTCCTGACATCAAAAACATTAGTCCGAAGGCAGCAAAAAAAATTGTGGGTGTGGCAATCTACATGTACTGGGAAGAGTAGTATACTATGAGCTGAAAACGACTTCTGCATTCATAAGCTAATTAAGAATACATGGCAAAATGCAGTAACTTACATATTGTTAGACAATGTTAAACCCACATCATTTGATAAGGACGAACACTGTACAATGAACTGTACCTCAAGGATACTCACAGACACAAAACACGTTAAGTTCTCTTGAAATGCACTGGAACTTGTCAGGACACTAAAAGCACCTTTGAGCACAGAGGATTTTACTCAATCTAATGCTAATGTAGCTCAAAAATGAATTTGGTTGTTAATCAACACTGTACAGTTCAAGTCACTATATAAAACTACAATTAATATCTACATAACAATTGAGAGGAGAAATCAATGTAAAAGTCCAAAAATTTCAGTATAAAAAGATATCGAACAAGTTTAATAATTATGTGAAATATCTTATATTTCATTTTCATCATCAGTTGTCTTCTTTGTTTAATCTGGGAACCCTTCCATGGCCAGGCGATGCACCATCTCACTTGTCTAAAAATGATCTCACTACAGGAATTTCGGTGAGAAAACCAGTCTTTTGCTGCAACTTCATTCTGCATTCTAACTTCTTCTGGAACACATTTTACACTGATCATCAATATTTCCCATTGCAAAAACTTTACACCACTCACAGCTTCCTCCCCTTCTATTACAGTCAAAGTACCAAGAATCCTCAGAAAATCTTCAAACCTTAAGCACGGCCCCCTTCGTGCATAGAGTGCATCCTTTTGAGCATAATGATTATTTAAGCCCAGTAACAAGTCCATATCATCTGAATCCTTTTGAACCTCATAATCGTCAAAACAAAAGCTATCAAATACATGTAGCTTTCATATTCTTTCGTCTTTCCTCGAATATTAATTTTAGCCATTTACACAATCGCTTGAAGTTCCAGCCCTCATCAGATGACCTACTGTACCACACATTAAAATGTGCGCTTCCAGAAGAATGTCTATACCCATCTCAACCAAGGTTATCCCAAATTCCAACCTGCTGATTTAATCCATTGGAAGATAATGGTACATTCCAATTTTTATCCGCACCCCTTCCCCCCCCCCCCCCCCCCTTCCCCCTATGGAAGGCATGATTCCAACAGGTCCCTTTTACTCTGAAGATTGATTCCGACAGGTCCGTTTTTGAATATAACAAACGGCTCCGAGTCCGACCCCCTCTACTGGGGCAGAAATTCCAGATTCCGACAGGGTCCTCCTTGACATTACAAAATGCCATAGGCGTGGTGCGGATAAAAAATGGAATGTCCCAATGCTGCGTGTATACAAAAACGCCCTGTAAAATACCATGATCGACTTTTTCCCAGCGCTCAGCAGACAAATAACTGCCACTACCAACGGCTGAACTATAGAAATTATAGCGATCGACCCCCTCATTTGCATCCCACAAAACACGTTCATTTTGCTCGCCTGTGTCCACAGCAATTCAGCAAAACTTCGTTCCCCTTGTCCAGCGGTCCTTTCATTAAATGCCTTAATTATAAACCCCGAACACCCCGAAGGCGCGCACATGAGCGCTTGCGTGTACAAAACGTTAGAGCCAGAGATTTCCCTCAAGATAAGCTCGACAGCGAAGTAAATGCTCGTCTTCTCTTAAAGGAAAATTTGGGCGTCTCCCTCAAAATTTCTTGTTTTGGCAAATCTTGAATCAGTGGGCTGTGAAGTAGATTTTCCCGAAAAAAATCCTGAAAAATTAATTTTAAAACCCCTTAAGTAGCTATTTTTTGTTTCCCGCTATAACCTGCAGGCGAAAAATGATTGACGTATCATGTCAATCACACTTAAAAGAATTGGGTGACAGTTGACAGCTTAGCACGTGCCCGCACGCTGATTGGCTCAGCATAATTGGCTTTCAAGTGAGGCGCGAAGTTATTCAGCAGACCGTGAACTGCACACGAAACTTCAAGCTCAATTTCCAAGGGTTTATTTTAACGCCAAAATTACAACTTCTCGGACGTCCTGTCCCAATGGGTTTTAATACATGATTGTACTACCCCAAATACACTGAGGAATTTTTTTGCGTTGGTCTTATGAGACTGACTTTATGGCACTTTTTCTGCCCAAATTAAGTATGAAATAAGCGTTTCGACTTTGGTGCGTGATATTTCCTTCAATTCTCAACATATCAAAAATTCTTCGCACATTATTGGAGTGTATTCATCTGTGACTAAGATGCAACAAAGTGCGGTTATTACTGAGTTGCCAATATGACAATCCAAGTCGGAAAACGGGTAATATTTCGTCGTTTTCTTTTTTTCTTTCGTTTCTTTTTCAGTGTCGGTAAAAGTCTTGCCTGTCACTCCCCTGCTAAGTGGTGTCTTTTTGCAGACTATTTATTTAAAGAAGAAACGAGCAAATTTTACTCAAGAGCGTGTTTTGTTATCTTTTAACTGAATTTATTACCAAAGCTTAAAAAACTAAAGGACTTCAAAATTGGACAAGACATTACAAAATAACTAAACGTGTGAACGTGTAAGTTAAAGGGCCTATGCTGGCGCGACATGTGGGTGACCCCTCAAATGGTTTTAATGACCCCCCCCCCCCCCAAATTGAAAAAATTAACTGGAACGCTGCAGTACAATACCACCCAATAGACCGTTTTCGAATTCTCACGGCTGGACTGGATCTAGCATAAATTTGAGGATAATGCGGAGAAATGTTTTCAAATGCAAATTAATTTGCCCGCATTAGCCTCCATTTCATGCTAGATCCAGTCCAACCGTTAGAATACGAAACTGGCCTATTCAGTGCCTTCTATTTTGTTTAAGGTAATTCCTTAGTATTGCCATCCCTATTGCGCACGATTTCGTGTCATTAGCGCGCGCACATGAGCACGCGCGCATACAAAATGTAAGACATTTAGCTTAAACTAAACCCGATAGCGAAATAAATGCTCCTTTTCTTTCAAACGAGCACGGTGACCCCCGATAATTTTTTTTTCAGGTATTTGCTAAGAACAGTCTAATAAAGAACATATTTGAAGAAGAAAAAAAGTTTGATAGTAGAACATGAATTTAATTGGAAAACAGTTCCGTACTGGGTGTATTTTACCCAAGGCGAGGAACAAATAATTATTGACTGTCCCATTTCCAATTATTTTTTTTTACTTTGAGTTGAGTACAAATAAATAGAGGATATTACACATTGGCTCGAAGATATGAATTTTATGTAATATCCTCTATTTATTTGTACTCAACTCAAAGTAAAAAAAAATAATTGGAAATGTGACAGTCAATAATTATTTAAAAGAAAGCTTGTCGTCTATTTTGTGCTTCATTATTCAAGGAAAAGGTTCTTCAGGAAAGAGTTTGATCCTCAAATTTATTTTGTTATGTGTGATCACGCACGCAATGAAATACGAAGGGGTTTTTCCTCTAATTTAATGCATAAGTGACTTTTTGGGGGGAAACCGAGCATTTTAGTGGAAAAAATGGAGCATAAACGGGTGGAGCATTTTTGTGGGGAAAAAAGGCTTGATGTCCATAAAACCTAGGCAGGGCTGTAGCTAGTAACAAGCAAACTGAAACACTTGCCTCAGTAATTTCTTTCGTTTTTGTCGTTTGTAGTCATCGCAAACACAAAAATATTCCTAAGAAGGTAATTTAACCACTGACATTGCCTCAGTCATTTTTTTTCTGGCTACGGCCCTGTGTGGTATCTACAGTAACCAATGAATGATCAACGACTGCTTTGGAATATGCAATACCTTATGCTAAGAAAACAAATAAATATTCAAAGCGCGGTTATAAGATATAAAAGATCTTCTTGTTTCGTTTTGTCGGTGAGCTGACCCAAACTTCTACTCGGCCATATAGTCAGTGGGACTTCGAATCACGCAATTTATGATGTTTATTCGCCAAAAGCTGTTAAAACATTAGTGTACTTAAATTTTATGAATATTCCGCTCTTTATTTACACCAAAATATATAGCCTTTTTGTGTTATTGAAGCGCTTGATTCGAAGCGAGTAATAAGTACATAAAAAGGCATTACGTCATCCATGGAATGTGTCGTCGTTGCTATTTTGATTGGTAGCGAAATAACCATCGTATTAAAGATAGCAGTGAATAAAGTAATTCTTGAATTGTGTCACTGGTGTGAGTGCTTTGCTAGCCCTTTGCTCATGTAAAAAAAAGCAAGTAAATTTAATCAAGACTTTTAAAAAAGAAAGCTGTAAGTTGTTACAGTGAGGACACTCGAACCATGAACACTTGATATTTTTTTGTACATTTTTTTAGTGACTATAGAATGTGGGCTCGTCCTTTTGACAAGAGTACTAGTATTTAATGTTTTTACACTTACAAAATGCTATACATGTAACACTATACATCTTAAGAAGAGCCTTTATTTCTTCCTCCCCCAAAAAAACAATGTACTCAAAAATGTCAAGTGTTCACGGTTCAAGTGTCCTTACTGTAAAAGGGTTATTATCGTATGGTTCATAATGTACATATCCCGAAGAAAGTTCCAGATTAATTAAGACCATTACGTCATCGGAGATTTCACAACGGCTACGACTGATTTTTACAACGGCTATAAGTGATGGTGCAGTAAGTAAGTAAGCAGTCTTTGTCAGTTGTTGTGCTACAGATTGATCAGGTGATTTTGTGTCTATAGTCATCAGTGAGTCAACAAGGACTGTTTTGGAATGTGCACTACGTTACGACTATAGTGGTAAGAAAACATAAATTTTCACTGAAAGCGTGGTTATAAGATCTAAAAGATCTTCTTGTTTTCTCTGCGATTAACCAGACATATTATCAAGATTAACATGCCATTTCAAAGCTGAAAGAGAGTGAACTTATTTCCAAGAGACGACTTTGAAGTCGAAAGACGATAAGCTGCGAAAGATTAAGCCGTATTCTACTCACCGCTTGCGGTTTTATAAATCGTGCACCAGATAAAAACAACCAACGCATCCAGTTCCTGTCATCATAACGCAGCTTTTTCTTCAAAATATTCAAATAGAAATGTTAGAGGGAAAATAATTAATGTGTTCTCAACAAACGATGATGTGGTGGTCTGTCAGGACATTTAAGCGACTCGCGCCAACTTGCACTTCGATTACACTATACGTCGAATTTCTCATGAATTCATGTCTTAAAACGTTTCTCTTCACTGTATATGCTGTGTTGGTATTTTGAGTACTAGTGCTCTTCTTTTGCTTTCTTGAGAAGACTGAATCACTACTTGTCAGCTTCCAGCTCAATGGCCGCCACGACGCGACATGGTAAAACACGATCAAAACCCCTTAAAAAGAATAAGATCAAAGAAAAAAGGAGCAAAGAACAACGAAAATATAGTGAATTTGTTTCTGAACGCCACAGGATATTTGGTTCACTAAAGTGACCACGGATGGCTTTGATTGTGTAACATATTCACACCCCACAGACTGGTTTGAAAACGTTGGCAAACTTTTTCAAAAAATTTGGCGTGCTGTTACGCATGCACACCGGTGACACTGCTCCTTTAAATTAACAAGGGCGGACTGGAGGTGTGAGTAGAAGTGGAATTTGTCTCATACGGTTCAGGGGCCGACATATCTCTCCCTCGATGCCGTACTGGGAGGAAGGTCGGTATCATAAAGCAGCGATGGGCCAACTGCGTCCAAAAGCGATCGCACGGGCTGAGAAGATAGCCCACGCTCAGAGACACGCGTCCTTAGCGAAGTGACGCAAACCAAAATGGTGGAAGATGCGGAAAGCAAAATTGCTGTTTATTTTTTCAACGAAAACGACTACAAAAAGATTTTGAATGCAACTCTGTTTACAAAACAAGAATTTAAACAAAATCGCCTTTACTGGCTTGTTTCAAAGCAGTGTTCCAGTGATTCCAGTAAATACGAAAAGTTGTAGCGAAGAAGAAGAAATCAGTGCTAGCAAAGAAGAGGAAATACAAACGGAAAGTGAGCTAAAGAGTGCTAGCGAAACAACAGCAGATGAGGGGAAGGAGACGAAAAAATCGGACAATTATGGAAACAAACTTGTCTACCGGTGCGAAACCAAAGAAGAAGGCGCAAAAGAAATCAACTGACAAACGCACGGAAGAAGTTTAGTCTTTCAGAGGAAGAGATGAAGATTTATGTGGAGGGTTGGAAGAAACGAGAAAAGATCTCGACGTAAAAGTAAGGGAGACGATAGAATCTTCTGACAATCTCGAATTCTACCCTGTCCAAACGGGGTTTAAAAAAGCATTGCTGGAAGATCCAACCGCACTATCTGAGTTAGCTGGAGAATTAATAGACGAATTCAAGGAAGTAATTCTCAAAATATTTTCCACCAGGATAGCACCAAGTTAAGAGACAAAAAGGCTACTCTGATCCATGAGTGGTCGAAGAAACTTAGCGAATTCCGTGACTATGCGGCTTGAAGAAAATTATGCGGCGGTGCAATTAACAACCAAGTAGCAATATCAAGCCTCCACAAAATATCCACGTAACGGGTGAAGTATCTTTATCCGAGCGGAATGAAACTTTCTAAAAATAACGAGACATATTACCTATGGAAAAGGGCATGTTTGACGGATGCCCTCTCTTCCCACTTTATTTCCTCTTGGAGATACCAAATCGACCCACCCAACTTTGGGTACTGAGGCGAATAAGGGAGGTGGGATAACTCAGTGTCTATTTAGTAAGCTGATTATGAATGTCAGAGCAAATAATCACTTCATCGTCAGATTTGCAACCAACGAGAAGTAGCAGGTGGTGATTTTTATGAAAACGTTTTTCAGTTATTATAATGCTTACTTAATGGGTGGTACTCCCAAAACATATTCATTTGAAAGTGCTGATAAGAGCATTGTACTACAGAGAAAAAGACATTTTGCGATCATTTCCTTCTTTGCGACTACCGACAAGAAACTGACTTACGTGAGCAGGCATGATCTCAGTTTTTATTTCAGAAGTGGCAGTCAAAACATCAAGTTTTATTATTGATACGACAACGAAGGTGAAAAAGAATTCAGAATCGGGTGGCATTCACCATAAGGTCTCGCACGGATGAGGATCTTTCTTTGGCATCATGATTGTGAAACGGTGTTTTCCTTGTGAAAACGTCAAAAGAACGACTCCGATCTATAAAAAGAAGAGCGCAAAGAATCAGACTTCTATTACAACTCAGTAGCGCTTGCATTTGTAACTACGTGGTCACGAATTTTGACCCGCCGACCGTTGGCGGCTGTAGCCTATTTTGGATCTAACCGCAATGAAAATAACTGCGCATGTCTTCCTACAGTATAGATCCGCAACGTATTCTACATTCCTCCCTTCTTTAAAATACACGTTGATTCAAATAGAATGTAAGAAAACGAAATCTAAACACCTAAATGCATCAAAATGTCTTCGAACGTCTTTTGCAGTCAAACAGATAATCATGCAGGACCAACTCGGAAACAAAAACCAGTTAAATAACAAAAACATTCCAGTTAAATAGGAGTTCCATAAATGCTCTATTCTGGGTTACGCCTTACGCATCCCAGAACATAATCGTGATAACTAGATGGCACTTTCCTAACTCTAAAAGGACGTTAAGAAGGAATAGAGTCACTCTGTGCCAAAGTAGGATCTGCCTGTTTACACTGATGGGTTAACATTCTCGGATGGTCTGTTGCTCATGTCTGCGGGTAATTTTAACGCTTGACTTTCCAGGTTACCTGCCAGATCTCTGTCTCCAATGGCACCTGATAATTCAGTCTTGGATTTAAGATCCTCACGCTTCAGATGCCTTTTGGCATGGGTTACATTTCGTCGGTACTGAACACCATCAGCTTCAACGAGAACAATGTTTCCATTTATCTGAACAACTGTACTTGTTTGAATGGTGTTGACAACTTATATATTGCCTCTCTCCTGCCTGAGTAACACTTTGTCACCTTTTGTCATTTTTGCATGCATTTCTTTTGCGTTCCGCGTACATCTTCCCTTTCTCCTTTCTCTCACTGTCGCGGTCTTCTAATCTTCCGTCAAAACAACAATTCTGTAGGACTAACTCCAGTTGTTGAATGGGGTGTACTGGGATACAATATCAAGAAATCATCCATTTGCGATCTGCAATCACGACCCTCTGCTTGAACAATACTTCAGCGTTTCAGAATAGTGTGGTTCTTCTGCCTTTCAATTTCTCCGTTGGCCTGTGGCCATAAGGGTGTGCTTTGTCTATGTTTGATCACTGATAAACTGCGGTCCATTGTCAAGGAACAAGGAAGGCCATGAGTGACAAACATATGGGACATTAGTGATACAATCTTCTCCGCGGTTATTGACTTGGCAAATTCCATCTCAAAGAATCCACTGTAGTAGTCAACTACAACAAAAATGTAATCACCAGAAGGCAGTGGGCCCAGCAGGTCAGCGGCTAGATAATGCCAGGGCGCTGAAGGAAACTCTGTACGTGTCATCGGTTCAGGTTTTAAAGTGGTACTATGATCAAATTTTTACCCCTCGATTTTTTTAGTGTATCACATAGAATTCCATGAAAGAACAAAAACGCCATTTACCGTTTGCAAATATCTTCAATAGTTCCGGAGATATTTAAGATTGAAAAATGGGTAAAATATGCAAATGAGATGACTGATGACGTCATATACTCAACCCAATATTATATTGAGCATATAAATAGAGCTAACTTGGCCAATTTTCAGCGCAGACCATTGAAACTTGGTAGTCTAATAGTTCTACAGGAAACACACCTATGGCTATAAAAAAATCCGTTCCCATGGTAACTCACTCTTTTCCAGTCCCCACCCACTTGATTTCAATATGTTAGTGATTTTCAACTTGAAAAATGTTAAACAAGGCCACAAACTCGACCTAACATATTTATATGCTTGCTGGATCATGCATATAAAGTGCTGTTAGCAAATATCAAAATGGAACAACAAAGGTGGCCAGAAAAGCTTTTAATATGGGGAGGTCTGGAACACAGTATGATGCCATGGTAACGGAACTGTTAAGCTCATATTGTGGAGAACATTTAGTAGAATCTTACTGCAAAAAATCAAAAATTTCTGATACAAATTGGCTGAGATATCTCTTTTCATTATATCTGAACAAAATTTGGTTGATTGTATGACGTCATCACTTGGCTAATTTGCAAATTTTAAAAACTCGATTATCTCTGGAACGAAAAGAGATATTTGAAAAACGTAAACAGTATTTTTCTTCTCAAGCAGACTACTTGTTTATGTTTCAAAATGGCTGAGATAGGAATAATGGGATTTTCGTCATAGTACCACTTTAATGGTTGTGAGACTGGCTGACAGCAAGAGATTATGAAGGTAAGAGAAGTAATCCCTCATACTGGCCCTATTTCCATCGTAATCCCTCTTAAGTTATTTTTAGATGACCTGCGAGATCCGGTATTCCCACGAGGGTTAACTGATAGCCAATCACGTGTCCTCATTTTTACCAATGTTGACAGTTGAGCGAATTCCCACGCAATGATGCGCGTCGTTCGCGATTTACCATCAAACAAAAATGGCAGAGGATGTTGAGAGACAATCGTAAATATACATTTTGTGGACGAACGTGACTTGTTGACTACAGAGTTAACCGATTACAATGACTTATGTTTTGAAACCTGTATCTTGGAAGGAACGAGTTATGTAACCGACAGGATTTTGTACAGAATGGCAAATGGAAGACTATAGTCGATAAGTACGATCTCTCTGACTTTAATAAACGCATTCTCGGTTCCAGTTGCGGGATTAAAACATGTTGACTTAACAGGGGCACCCAAGGAATCTGTTCCTCACATTATCTGTTCCCCAAGGAATCTTGCTGGCTGGCAAAAATACAGGTGTTTTGATGAGCTGGCTGGGAAATTTTGTTATTGATAGAGGTTTTGCCTGGGAATTACTGACTTTTTCTAGCATTTCAACCCGAGCTGGCTGTAGAAACTCTGAAGACTGAGGACGACCAAAAAAAAAAAAAAAAAAAAAAAAGAACTCCTTCCCTCTCCCAGAGAGTAGTCACAAACATACGACGGCTGGCCAGAGTGATTGCGCTAGCGGAAAAAACCTGTTTTGTCCCGGTTTTGTCGCTTTTGTTCGGTCGTTTTGGATCGAGGGATTTGAAAGCGCGCGGAATTCCTGGCTGGGAAATAAATTTGATCAGCTGGCTGGGAAACCAACAAATTTTATCTAGCTGGCTGGGAAATTTCTTGTGTGTCTTGCTGGGAAAAAGGAACAGATAATGTTTTCCCAGCAACACTGAAAAACACCTGAAAATGCCTAAATAACATTTATTTTCATCAACTGTGGCATAATAATACATTTTACAACAAATTGGTCGTTGGGTGCCCCTGACTTAATTCTGATTCAGTGATAGAGTAGGCAGATAGAGCTCTACAACAGTACGAAACATGAAAGGAAAACTTGAATCAAGCGTCCGAAAAAAAATTTTGAACCGGTGATATCGGATTCAAGTTGGATGCAAAGCACGTATGTTAAATATAGCTGTCTCCTTAAAAAGAGATTTAACACGGTTTCGTATATGGCACAACCTTGAATGTGGTATCATTGAAAACTAGACAATTAAGCGATTTCAGTTATAGATGTTTGAAACCTGTATCTTGAAAGGATCGAGTTTTATAAGCGACAGAATTTTGTACACATTGGCAATTCGCAGACTGCCAAAGCACGCATGTTAAATATACCTGCATATTTCAAAATTATTAAACTCGGTTTCGTACATTGGACAGTGTTGAAATTAGTGTCACTGTAAACAACACAGTTAAGCGATTTGAATGATATATCTTTGCATCTTGTATCTTGTACACAATGAAACATCGCGGACTACAGTATGGCAAGCCGTTTGTAGCAAAATTTAATCTTAGAAATATATGTTCAATCCTTTAAATAAAGGTTTAATTTAAAGTCATAAAAGGCATTCAATGCAATCCAATCCTTAAATTTTATATGCAATGCAATATCGCAAATATTGATTCAATCCAATCCTTAAATTTTATATGTAATGCAATACCACAAATATTGATTCAATCCAATCCTTAAATTTTACATGTAATGCAATACCACGAATATTGATTCAATGCAATCCTTAAATTTATATGCAATCCGAAAATATATGTTCAATCTTCCTGGGACGAGCGCGGCCATATAGAACCAGAGTAAATGTGCAAGGTATAAAAGAAAAGATGGCAGCTATGGCAAGCCGTTTGTAGCGAAATTTAATCTTAGATATATATGTTCAATCCTTTAAATAAAGGTTTAATTTAAAGTCATAAAAGGCATTCAATGCAATCCAATCCTTAATTTTTATATGCAATGCAATATCGCAAATATTGATTCAATCCAATCCTTAAATTTTATATGTAATGCAATACCACAAATATTGATTCAATCCAATCCTTAAATTTTACATGTAATGCAATACCACGAATATTGATTCAATGCAAGCCTTAAATTTATATGCAATCCGAAAATATATGTTCAATCTTCCTGGGACGAGCGCGGCCATATAGAACCAGAGTAAATGTGCAAGGTATAAAAGAAAAGATGGCAGCTATGGCAAGCCGTTTGTAGCAAAATTTAATCTTAGATATATATGTTCAATCCTTTAAATAAAGGTTTAATTTAAAGTCATAAAAGGCATTCAATGCAATCCAATCCTTAATTTTTATATGCAATGCAATACCGCAAATATTGATTCAATCCAATCCTTAAATTTTATATGTAATGCAATACCACAAATATTGATTCAATCCAATCCTTAAATTTTACATGTAATGCAATACCACGAATATTGATTCAATGCAATCCTTAAATTTATATGCAATCCGAAAATATATGTTCAATCTTCCTGGGACGAGCGCGGCCATATAGAACCAGAGTAAATGTGCAAGGTATAAAACAAAAGATGGCAGCTATGGCAAGCCGTTTGTAGCAAAATTTAATCTTAGATATATATGTTCAATCCTTTAAATAAAGGTTTAATTTAAAGTCATAAAAGACATTCAATGCAATCCAATCCTTAAATTTTATATGCAATGCAATATCGCAAATATTGATTCAATCCAATCTTTAAATTTTATATGTAATGCAATACCACAAATATTGATTCAATCCAATCCTTAAATTTTACATGTAATGCAATACCACGAATATTGATTCAATGCAATCCTTAAATTTATATGCAATCCGAAAATATATGTTCAATCTTCCTGGGACGAGCGCGGCCATATAGAACCAGAGTAAAATGTGCAAGGTATAAAACAAAAGATGGCAGCTATGGCAAGCCGTTTGTAGCAAAATTTAATCTTAGATATATATGTTCAATCCTTTAAATAAAGGTTTAATTTAAAGTCATAAAAGGCATTCAATGCAATCCAATTCTTAATTTTTATATGCAATGCAATATCGCAAATATTGATTCAATCCAATCCTTAAATTTTATATGTAATGCAATACCACAAATATTGATTCAATCCAATCCTTAAATTTTACATGTAATGCAATACCACGAATATTGATTCAATGCAAGCCTTAAATTTATATGCAATCCGAAAATATATGTTCAATCTTCCTGGGACGAGCGCGGCCATATAGAACCAGAGTAAATGTGCAAGGTATAAAAGAAAAGATGGCAGCTATGGCAAGCCGTTTGTAGCAAAATTTAATCTTAGATATATATGTTCAATCCTTTAAATAAAGGTTTAATTTAAAGTCATAAAAGACATTCAATGCAATCCAATCCTTAAATTTTATATGCAATGCAATATCGCAAATATTGATTCAATCCAATCTTTAAATTTTATATGTAATGCAATACCACGAATATTGATTCAATGCAAGCCTTAAATTTATATGCAATCCGAAAATATATGTTCAATCTTCCTGGGACGAGCGCGGCCATATAGAACCAGAGTAAATGTGCAAGGTATAAAAGAAAAGATGGCAGCTATGGCAAGCCGTTTGTAGCGAAATTTAATCTTAGATATATATGTTCAATCATTTAAATAAAGGTTTAATTTAAAGTCATAAAAGGCATTCAATGCAATCCAATCCTTAATTTTTATATGCAATGCAATATCTCAAATATTGATTCAATGCAATCCTTAAATTTTATATGTAATGCAATACCACAATTATTGATTCAATCCAATCCTTAAATTTTACATGTAATGCAATACCACGAATATTGATTCAATGCAATCCTTAAATTTATATGCAATCCGAAAATATATGTTCAATCTTCCTGGGACGAGCGCGGCCATATAGAACCAGAGTAAATGTGCAAGGTATAAAACAAAAGATGGCAGCAGAGTGAGAAGAAAACTGTGACATGGAAGTGGGGTTTCCCAATTTTCTGGGAAAACTTGTGGATAGAGTTAGAGAACTTTGACACAGAAGCTGCAAAAACGCAGGCCGAAGTTCTTGTTCAAACAATTAGCCTGCTTAGGTCGATGAAAGAGTGTTGCAATCCTAGACACGAGAGACAAGGAAAATCTCGATTCCATCGCAGGGGCCTTAGTAGATGTGCTTAATGTGCTTCGTCCCCGGACTATCACTTTATCTACTGTGGCTCATCTCAAGGCATTATTTTCGGGATCTAGCTTCGCCAACATTTGTCTGACTCTTCGACGTTGAATCCGTAACCCAATAGATTTCAGGTAACCGGCTATTATGTTTCATCTAGACGCACTCCCATGGTTGTTTATGTAATCTTGAATGATCCGGTCGAGTCGTTCATCGGGTAAGTCGTTCAAAGCCCCTCATATCCTATAAACCATACTCTGCTACTCATCTGTTAACTGTCCACCTCGAAACTCCGAGTGAATTCCCAGTGAATTCTCCAAGTGAATTCCCAGTCCTCGCAGTTCTTCTAGCATCTCAACAGGAATTTGGAGAGATGGTCTTCTGCGATGTTTTCCTTTTCCCCTATCCATCGTACCTGAATCCGCAGCCACAGTATACGGAGAGATAGTCCGGCGGCGAAGCACATTAAGCACATCTACTAAGGCACCAGCGATGGAATCGAGATTTTCCTTGTCCCTCGAGCTCGTGTCTGGGGTTGCAACACTCTTTCATCGACCTGAGCAGGCTAATTGTTTAATCAAGAACTTCGGCCTACGTTTCTGCAGCTTCTGTGTCAAAGTTCTCAAATAACTCTATCCACAAGTTTTCCCAGAAAATTGGGAAACTCCACTTCTATGTCACATTTTTCTTCTCACTCTGCTGCCATCTTTTGTTTTATACCTTGCACAGTTTACTCTGGTTCTATATGGCCGCGCTCGTCCCAGGAAGATTGAACATATATTTTCGGATTGCATATAAATTTAAGGATTGCATTGAATCAATATTCGTGGTATTGCATTACATGTAAAATTTAAGGATTGGATTGAATCAATATTTGTGGTATTGCATTACATATAAAATTTAAGGATTGGATTGAATCAATATTTGCGGTATTGCATTGCATATAAAATTTAAGGATTGGATTGCATTGAATGCCTTTTATGACTTTAAATTAAACCTTTATTTAAAGGATTGAACATATATATCTAAGATTAAATTTCGCTACAAACGGCTTGCCATAGCTGCCATCTTTTCTTTTATACCTTGCACATTTACTCTGGTTCTATATGGCCGCGCTCGTCCCAGGAAGATTGAACATATATTTTCGGATTGCATATAAATTTAAGGCTTGCATTGAATCAATATTCGTGGTATTGCATTACATATAAAATTTAAGGATTGGATTGAATCAATATTTGTGGTATTGCATTACATATAAAATTTAAGGATTGGATTGAATCAATATTTGCGATATTGCATTGCATATAAAATTTAAGGATTGGATTGCATTGAATGCCTTTTATGACTTTAAATTAAACCTTTATTTAAAGGATTGAACATATATTTCTAAGATTAAATTTTGCTACAAACGGCTTGCCAACGTTTACAAATACATAGTGGCAGTTCGAGCGAAATGCTAAACTAACTGGGTCGATGTATCACTTTACTGCACTTGGAATTTGTTCGCAAATATTGCAGCACTTTGGGACTTGTAAAATAAAAAGCACTTTAACCGCTGACAAGAGGAATTTTTACGGTGATGAGTACTAAGTGAACTTCCTTTCATTTTATTCGGGAATATCTACACTCAATTTAACACTCGAAACTTGGACTGTATATCCTTCGTTATTCCCAACAATGATCCACGTTCGCTCACACCGTACATACATTCCAAGTAACAACAACTCTCTTTCTTGCTTTGGCATTTAAAGGTATAAGATATCTATGATGAGATGGTATATGAAATGAATTACTGCATGATGAATGCTTCATCATTGATTCATTCCTCACGGGACCATTAGAACCCACAAATGACCAGCTCCCAACGTCAGTGGCTTCATAGCCCAGTTGGTTAGAGCGTCGCACCGAAATCGCGAGGTCACGGGTTCAAACCCCGTTGAAGTCCTGAATTTTCAGGTTTCTCTAAGCAATTGCAAAAATTGCTCTCATAGCTTCACTTGATATAAGATATCTCGCATATGATAAGATGTCATATTCGTATCTCCTAAAAACACATGGCGCACGTTACGTTCATTAGCAATTAACTTGTCAACTCCAAATATATCCTTATCTCATATTAAGAAATAAGAACGTTACTCTGGTTGAAATTGTATAAGAATATGTACAATGTTTTAAAAGTCCCAACGTTTCGGTTGAACCGGCTAGTACTCAAACACGGAATGCCGGAATGATGGAATGCCTGAATGGTGGAACCGTGAATACTTAAACACGGAACGCCGGAATACTTAAACACGGAACGCCGGAATACTAAAACACGCAAAGCCAGAATACGGAACAGGAACAGTTTTTTAAATTCTGAGGCAATTTACATAAGACCTCACCCTACGACAGCGGACCGCTGAAGAAACGACACGCCGAAGCAGCTAGGATTGAAACGCACCAATCACAGCTGCTGAAAACCAACCAATCACAGCGGAGCATCCTGTTTAAAAGGTGACGTGTAACCAGTCGACCTCATCGCCTTATGAAGACTAGCAGTATGCAGTCGCAACGTCACGGTCTACATCACAAGTGACCACATCGTGAAACAAACGAGAATACGTATGGGTTATTGACTAAGCGTGAGGTCAAGATGACTGGATATTGGCCAAGTTCTTTTTTTGCGTGTTTATGGACCGAGACGAAGTCGAGGTCCATAAACACGCAAAAAAAGAACGAGGCCAATATCCAGTCATCTTGACCGAACAATCTTGGTCAATAAAGGATTTATTATATGACTTAAAACACCAAAAAATGATCTTTGATCTTGCGGGACCAAGCGAGAAATCCCGAGCGGGCAGTATCGCTCCATCTTGCCCGCTCGGGTAGCCAATCAGAGCGCGCGATTTGGTTCATCTTGCCCGCTCACGGAGCTAGTCATATAATAATTTATTATTATATGACTAGCTCCGTATTATATGACTAGCTCCGTGAGCGGGCAAGATGAACCAAATCGCGCGCTCTGATTGGCTACCCGAGCGGGCAAGATGGAGCGATACTGCCCGCTCGGGATTTCTCGCTTGGTCCCGCAAGATCAAAGATCATTTTTTGGTGTTTTAAGTCATATAATAAATCCTTTATTGACCAAGATTGTTCGGTCAAGATGACTGGATATTGGCTTCGTTCTTTTTTTGCGTGTTTATGGACCTCGACTTCGTCTCGGTCCATAAACACGCAAAAAAAGAACTTGGCCAATATCCAGTCATCTTGACCTCACGCTTGGTCAATAACCCATACTTATTGTACTTTACCACGATGAATAACAGCAACCTTTTTTACGACAATAAAAGAGTTCATATTTCACCGTTGTTTTGTCCTGTAAATTTTTGCCCCGAAAAACTTTTGGGGGGCAACCCATGTGTTCCAATCGTCGGAATTTGCACAACTGTTGCGTGGTTTAGTATGCTGGCGTTCTCTTTTAAGTATTCCGGCGTTCCATGTTTAAGTATTCCGGCGTTCCGTGTTTAAGTATTCCGGCGTTCCGTGTTTAAATATTCCGGCGTTCCGGCGTTCCAGCATTCCATCATTCCAGCATTCTATGTTTAAGTACTAGCCGGTTGAACCTTCAACCTTCATCAGGGGAAAGTGAAAAAATAATTCGCAAAAAACAAGTTTCTTATAGTATGCCAAATTTGAGTCAATTATTATTGAATTCTGTCCCTCAGGGCAAGATTTAGAAATTCGTGCCGCAAATGCATGCCATCATCACGATTAAGCGGATTCCTGCAAGTGTTAATTTCCCAAGCCTCAAGAATGCGTCGATTGCTCCAATTAGCATTTGTGCGTAGGATTTTGGACGCCTCCGAAGAGACAGTGTGACCAGAACGTAAACAATGCTCCGCTAAAGCTGACTTTTGCGAGTGTTTATGTTCCACCGCTTTCTGGTGTTCTTTAAGGCGAGTAGAAAATTTGCGTTTGGTTTCCCCGATATAACTCTTGTCACAATCTTTGCATGGAATCGAGTAGATGGCGCCACGAGTCTGATCTTTCGGTACTGGGTCTTTCGGTTTAGGAAACAAATTGCCGATGGTTTGGTGTGGTTTTTGAGCAACTACGATGTTGTGATTACTCAAAATCCGTTTAATAGGCTCCGATGTGCCCTTGATGTATGAAAGAATACAGAAACCCTTTGCAGCATCCGGTGCAGTTGTTGACAGTTGTGGAGATGGTCGTTTTGGTTTGTCATCATCGGATCGGATCGGATCGGATCGGATCGGATCGACAAAACCCGGACTGGTTCAATATTAAAACACATGAAATCCCTGGGTCACCAGTTAAGGTTACTTCCCACCTTCGCGGGTGTCCTTCCGGAAAAAAGTTCGTACTCGCGTTAGTTTCAATAAAATCATAACAAACTATACATCAGAAGAAAGCTTAGTAAATGTAGTTTACGATAAATATACTGCTTTAGCGAGTTTTTCTTTTGATAAGTGTTAGAATTGGCGCCGGTAAGACGTGAAACCGCCGAGGGTTCTTCTGTTAAATTTATCGGGTATCGGATGCCGCTTCACGAGCAAAATGACTTCACAGTGTTGTTATTCACAAGCCATCAATCAACAAAAGCTTGTCAGGAGATTCCGATATTTAGAATAATTTCTTATGGCGTCCATTTACACAACATACCTCGCATATTTTTGGCTACTCCAACCTTAGATGCGGATATCTAAACAACCAATCAGAATATCGAAAACGCCTGAGACAATTTCGTTGATTGATGGCTTGTGAATAACAACACTGTGAAGTCATTTTGCTCGTGAAGCGGCATCCGATACCCGATAAATTAATTAGAAGAACTCTCGGTGGTCTCACGTCTTACCGGCTCCTAACAATAAAAGGAAAACTCGGTTACACTATATCTGTTGGCGTAAACTACGTTTATTAAGACTAAAAACAAAATAAGTATGCAAGGCTGGTTTTACGGCTGTGAGGATATATAGTGTTTGTTTGACCAATTTTCGTCAGGCACGGCCTGACTCCTTCAGGGAGTTAAATCATAACTCGTACATAACTCCCTGAAGAAGTCGGGCCGTACCTGACGAAATATTGGTCAAACGAAAACTAGATATCCTCACAGCCGTACAACCAGCCTTGCATAATTATTTTGTTTTTAGTCTAAATATTATTTGCTGGTCAGATCTCCCAAGATCCGGCACTTGTACTTTGTTGAGATGGCCCTTGCATACACAAACTGTCCACATTTATTAAGCTTTCTTCTGATGTATAGTTTGCTATGATTTTATTGAAACGCAAGTACGAACGTTTTCCGGAAGGACACCCGTGAAGGTGGGAAGAAACCTCAACTGGTGACCCAGGGATTTCATGTGTCTATTGGCAGGAATTTTGATATTGAACCAGTCCGGGTTTTGTCGATCCGATCCGATCCGATCCGATCCGATCCGGTCTGGTCCGATCCGATCCGATCCGATCCGATCCGATGCGATCCGATCCGGTCCGGTCCGGTCCGGTTCGGTCCGATCCGATCCGATCCGGGTTTTGCCAACGGCCGTGCGCAACCGGGTGATGCGAATGGAACGACAGGTATCTTTCAGTGTGGGTAGGTTTACGATAGACCTTAGTGGAAAGTCGACCGTTGTCTCGACGGCAAACAGTAACGTCCAGAATTCAATAATAATAGACTCGAATTTGGCATACTATAAGAAACGTGTTTTTTGCGAATTATTTTTTCACTTTCCCCAGATGAAGGTTGAAGGTTCAACCGAAACGTTGGGACTTTTAAAACATTGTACATATTCTTATACAATTTCAACCAGAGTAACGTTCTTATTTCTTAATATGTTTCTATCACCTGGTTACAGGACCATTTTTAAAAATATCCTTATCTCTTTCAATCTCGTACCCAGAGTCCTCTGGCTTCTTGGTCAGCGGGTGAGCGCCCGGAGAGACTCTGGGATAATCTCGGGATAATCGACTTGAACGACTTGAACTATATTTTTGATTGGCCGCTTGCGTAACAATCGCAATGAGACAGGAAGTCAGTAAGTAATTCGGAAGCCCCAGAATTTGGAGGGAGATTCAAAATCTAAGGCCCCGTTTATATGGAGAAAAGTTGTCCCGGGTAGAAGGGTCACCCTCCTAGCCGAGTCAACTTAACTGAGCGTTTATATGAGAAAAGTTGTCTCCGTTGACCGAGTCAAAGTTAACTCTTCCAAATTATTCATTGGCCCTGCTTAATAATTCATAACTTCAATATCCCTCTTTCCGCTGGATTTATATGTTTTATATCACTCACACGTCACTGTTGCCTTAGATTTAACTTCTTTGATAGCAATTTAAGCCACAATGTTCGTTTTCAAGATAAAACACGGACTTCAATTTCTGATACGTGGAGTTGTGTCCCGGCTGACCGAGCCAAAGTGTTTATATGAAGAAAAGTTGGCCCGGCCAGGAGGGTGACCCTACCGTCGAAAAAGGGTGACTCATCTAGGCCGGTCACCTATCTAGCCGAGCCAACTTTTGTTTTCTCATATCAACGGTTCGCTGCGTTTTGTAAGGAAATGTATGAAAAGTTGGCTCGCCCAGGGTAAGTCGGCTAGGAGGGTGACCCTTCTACCCGGGACAACTTTTTTCCATATAAACGGGGACTAAAACTAGTTTCATTGCTGTTTGTTTTTTTCTACCTCAGAAATGTGTAAATCACAAAAATAAAGAACCACGAAGTTTGAATTATGTCTTATACCATACGGGAATTTCCCACGCTGCTAAAAAGTGATTACTGTTGCTGTTGCAAAAGTACCGTGGGAAAACATTATGTCAGTCTCTTTGAGGAGAAACTCGTGGAATTCTTGGTTTTCACCCACGTGACCTTAGTCTTTGACAACCGTCGTTAACCGCCATTGTGGAGCCCCTCGAATCGTAAACAGAGACGCGTAGAGAGAGATGTGAGTGAGTTGTAGTGCGATGGTTCTCTGTATAATACCTGGCTGTGGAGTAAAATCTGGAAACAAGGAAGGTATTAGTCTATTCCGTATACCTATCGTTGTTGATAAGAACGGTGAAAGTTATAAACAGCTAACAGAAGATCGCCGAAACGCGTGGATTTCACAGATAAGCCGAGACGACACGAAATCGAAAGACTTTGTTTCTGGGAAGCCTGCCTTACTCTGGGACAGATACAACGAACAAAGGACAATTTAAAAGCTTTCGCAGCGATTGCCTCACGGCTTAATGTTAGATTTTAACTTTAAGTGTGGGGTTGGACTTATTTTGCTGAAATTGTCTTTACAGGTTTAGCAATTAAAGCTTTTGCGGTGATTGCCAGTAACGGCTTTTGCTGTGAACAGTTGTGTTTTATCCTGTAAAGCTTTCGCAGCGATTTAGCACGCGTTGGTTCAGGGTTTTAGGGTAAAAGGCGAGCGAGTCAGAATTTTTCGAAAGTTGGCTTTTTTTTCGATAAAGCGTTTCTCGGCTGGGTTTCCACCGATGTCTTCCCAATTCACACCACCGAAGCGCTTGAACCCCTCGAACAAGTGTGCTCAATTTCGACCGATTAAACCACAACATCGCGGAGAAAATTCATCTCATTAAATATGCCCGATGCAAATGAGGTGCTCCGGTTTTGAATATTTAATGAGGTGAATTTAACCTGAGTATCAGGCGTTTGTGATACTCAGGTTAGCAAATGTCTAACTCGGAAGCGTTTTATTCGATTTCGCTGAAATTCGACAGGCGAATGCGAGGGGTGGAGCGCCCAAATTGACTGAGTTTGAAGGAAATCGGACGAATTTCGAAGGAAAAAAGCTTCTCACCTTCTCAAGGTGAAGGACTGAGACTCTAATCGACCAAGTACTTTGACAGAAGAAGAGGGAAATCATCGAAACAAAGGGAATGAGGAGGCCTTTTCTTCTTATCTGGTGGCCATAGCAGTTAGCGAAGGTATTAAAAGAAATCCAACTGGAAACTGATACAGATAAGGTCGACGCCGAGTGTCAAACTTCCGAGTCACCTTCGCCGCAAACAACAACAATCTTGCCCGCGATTTCCTTCCCTTGCTTAAACGGACGCAAAGAAACCAGAAATCATCTGGTTGTACGCTTTCAAAATTTTGAAGGTCTTAAACTGCTTGTTTGTATAGTAGCTTGTCTCTAAAACTAACTAGGAAAGCAAGTCTGAGACTTCTAGAGGAGCCAAACTGATCGCTCCGTATGGCCGCTGGGGAATACCGGTCGTTTCG
Source organism: Montipora capricornis (assembly GCF_036669925.1). Taxonomy (NCBI): domain Eukaryota; kingdom Metazoa; phylum Cnidaria; class Anthozoa; order Scleractinia; family Acroporidae; genus Montipora; species Montipora capricornis. The sequence goes on along the minus strand of NC_090891.1, from coordinate 10,340,786 downwards.
CCAACGTGTCAGTTCGCCAACGACCCGTTCGCCAACGTATGAAGTCGGTTCGCCAACGTCTAATGTCAGCGTTGGCGAACTGACATTAGACGCTGGCGAATAGACTTCATACGTCGACGAACAGGTCGTTGGCGAATTGACACGTTGGCGAAACGACCGGTTACCCCGCTGGGTCTACGCAAACGACAGAAAATCTTCAAATAGCGCTCTCGAACGTGGCTTTCGAGGTTTTTTTCGCGTAGGATGAAAGTACTGGTACCTCGTCGAGTGATTTTGGGTCGCTTTCTTGGGAAATATCCATTGGAAAGATGAATTATTTGAAGACTTCGAACGTGAGCGCTCAAAATGTCATACATTTCCCTATAATCAGGGGCACCAGAATGGCGGAAACCTAATTTGCATAAGGTTATGACGTCAGCTGAAAACCGAGAATTAAGGTCTTGTCGAAGTCATTCAGAATTACGGAAACATCAAATCGTAGTAGAGGAGGATATTTGTGTCGTTTCCACAAAAATTTCTCGATGGTGTTGCTTGCACGATGGCATTTTGAACGATGGAATGTACGCTGAAACACTAAAAATACACTTACCGAAAGCGTCAGAGGTTTCATCTTCACTTGCTCTTACAGCAAACCAATGATCATTTCTCCAGTTTCTTTGTGTGTAAGGCTAAAATTCTTGTTTCTCGAACACTTTCAACCCGCCATTTGTACTGTTTACGGTTTTCTCTTTTCTGTTTCCGGTTAAACTCAAGCATACGTAATAAGACCGGAACCCACGTTTTCTGGGAAAATAGAGTCGATTATCCCAGAGTCTCTCCGGGCGCTCACCCGCTGACCAAGAAGCCCGAGGACTCTGGGTACGAGATTGTATCTCTTTACAATACAAATACACGTGATCAAAGTTTCTAAGTGTCAGCTTTTTGAATTCTGTGTATAATAAAGTTATTCTTATGGGGCACGTTGTGTTGCGTTACGTAACGCCGTATGTTTGCCAACACATTTCGCGGTCACTTTGTTTTACTTCTCCTAGAATCCTCCTGATATACACCCTTTTAATAAGTCTAATATATGCCCTTTTCCGCTAATGACGTCGAACTCTTGCTTTCAAATTTTATTTAGAAATGTACAAAGGCCTAAAACTTTTCCGATTTCTTTTCTTGTTTGAAGCCTTTGTACATTTCTGAATAAATTTTAAAAGCACGAGTTTGACGTCATTAGCGGAAAACGACATATGTTAGACCTATTAAAAGGGTGTATAAGAACCCAGCTCTAATATCTGTTCCTAACCGAGATTTGCTTCTATCAGTATCGCAAATAATCGGCTATATTCTGTGTACTGTCAAAACGCGCCACTGTGAAACTGTCAAACAGCCTTTCAACGCATTCCCAGTCTGGTAACACTCCTGCGTTAGTAAAGGTGGGTTTTTTAAACGATGACGCAATACTTTCAAATTGTTTTCACTGTTTTGGAGCCTTTTCATTCGTGAAGATAGATGAAAAGATACGGCAAAAACGATAAAAACTACATTGGTTCGATTTCGCTAAGATGAAAACGGAGAACTGCATTTCATCATCAGTTCCTGATACACTTAAAAAAAGAAAGTAATATGAGCATGATTCCATTTAGTGTATGAGTGTCACCTCTTTATCTTAAACAGTGTGTTTTTCATAAGCTGTGATTCGAAAATAAAATGAGAATTGCATTCTTTGGAACCTAATTTTTACTGCCAATTAAGCAATAGAGGACGTTTCCGTGCTTCCATGGCCTCGTCCAAACACGAGGGGGAGTTGGGAGAATTCGAGACAGTTATGCAAACTCGAGACGCATTCGAGGGTTTGCATAACTGTCGAGAATTCCCCTAACTCCCCTCAGGTGTTTAGGCGAGGCAATGGAAACACGGAAAAAAAGTCCTCTATAGCTTTTATAAAATATTTCTCAAAGATAATGAAACAAATGAAAGAAAATGCTGGTTTTTTTACTTCTTGATTGAAACAGATTTTCTTGACACACGCTCATCATGTATTTCCTACCAACCAATAAAAATGCCCCTCTGACAATACATAACCAATCAAAATTCGTGTGATGTCGCAGCCGTGTTTCCATACTCTCATCTAAACACAGCTGTTGACCAATGAGAGTGCGCGCACCATCCTAATTATTTCATAACAATGGGTTCTCCGGCAAGGTTAAACTGAACTGTTTCTGTTAAAGTTTACAGCCAGGCCAGTTCCAACAATAATCGCACATATGCCATGATGGCTAAGCCACTCAAAACTTTAGTACTGTATTATCCAATGATCTGGGTTTTTAATAATACGTGATATAACTAAAAGCATGACAATAAATAATTTAATGTCTGGTGATGTTCTCCGAGACTGCTCCATGGTGGCGGTTGTTGTTATGTTGTGGTGCCTTCTTTAACATGACGCTAGTTTCCTGACACTCACTCCGATAAGCTTTGTAAAACAAGAATTCAAAGATAAATCTGTGTTGAAATTCAACTATTAATTTAAATGGCAATACATTCTTTGGAAACTGATTTTCGCTTGAAACTCGGCTACAGATGACAAAAATAAACGACCTGCAGGTGACCTGGTGTTTCTTGTAATTCAGTGGCCAGGGCATCCGACTGTTGGGATACGGCGGTCGCAATTTCGAATACTGGCACAGACTCTAATTCCTCAGTTGATTTTTACTTCTAAAAGTGGGAAATTTGGCTAGCTTAAAACTGCTTCTGTAAAGGTCTACAGATACATACATAGTAGCCAGCAACATCCCATCAATAGTATGTAATGCATTCCTTTTTTTTTATAATAACATTTCTTATGACCAAGGTTACGCTGAGATTAACCTTTTTTATTTGTGACTAGAAAGATTAAAGAAATCTTAAGCTGTAATCGGACAGGAAAAATAACTCAATATACTTCCGGAAATTTGAACATGAACTATGGCTATTTTCACCAAGCTCATAATACATGTACAGTTTATCCGTTTGAGAAGTCGCGGCATTAAGACTATGGATATCCAGTTCATTGCAGCATGAACATGCAGTCCCAAGAGCAAATGACCTGTTTTGTTTTGATGCAAAGAGCCCCGCAAAACGTATTGCATTATGGGATTGGGAAAAAAGCGAATATGCCAATTTCAAAAATACCATAATACTCTTTGTTTGCCCTCCAAAACTTTGCATAAGCATTGTTTCCAGTTTCTCTTGGGACTTACAATGGTCCCAAGACAAAAAAAAACACTGCTTATGCAAAATTTTGGGGCACCAACAAAGAGTAATGTAGATTTAGCCAAGCCTAAAAACCGGAGCTCCCGTTTCTAACCCAGAAAGCAATATAGTATATATGGAAATAATTATGTTTAAAAATGGTAAAAAAGGGGGGCTTAAAACTGATATAAACTCAAAAAGGTTTCCCAAATTTTCGAATGGTATCTCTGGTTCTTCTTCGGGGGACAATGAATCTAAAATTCAAAAATCACTGCTTCTTATTTTGGCTCCCAAGAGATCTTAACAGCGGCACATATGCCCTTGGGAACTCCATTCTTTCATTCACAGAGTTCTTATCAATGTTTGAGTGTAAAGACTCCAGAAAAATTCTGCGCTTGTAATTAGTTTCATTCCTTTCAAGAATTTGGCCGTAAAATGGATGGATGTCGTGCGTGGTTCTTTCGGCATGTTGTCGGATTGCCGACTCTTTACTCGCGGCACGCGGGGGATCATGTTCCACTCTCCTCGAAGCTCAACACCATTTGCTCTCACCAATGTAGGAGAAATCGCAGTCTTTGCATTCAACCCTGTAAACGATGCCTGCTATTCTTTCTTCCGATGGACGGTCCTTCGGTTTTTTGAAGACAGAAGCAAGTGTGCGTATGGGCTTAAAAGCAGTCCTTATGTTGAAATGTTGCAGTGTGCGTTTTACCCTGTCCGATACCCCTTGATGATGAACATAGGGTACCACGGCAAGGTCAGCCGGGTCAGGATGGTGGCTTTGTGGACCAGACCTTAGTTGGGCAGCATTTTCAATGAATTTGGTGGGATATCCATTGACCTGTAGGCTGTCTTGGACGTGGGATGTTTCCTCTGTTCTCAGGGTCTCGCTAGATGGGATGGTGTTCGCGCGGCGCATCAACGGGCTGACGACGGATCTCTTATGTTGTACAGGGTGGAGAGAATCAAATGCAAAGTACATGATGGTATCGGTGGCTTTTAGGTATACTTGCACCTCAACCTCACCATTGGGGAGCGTGGATACATTAGTATCCAGGAACGCGATGGTGGGTTTACCGTCCACGGGTGTGGGGCGCTCTACTGTGAACTGGATGTGCGGATTGACTGCATTAAGATGGCGATGGAAATTGTCAAGCTCTGTCGACTTTATACACGCGTTTGAATCGTCAACATATCTGAACCACCAGCGGGGGGAAGCCGTGAATGTTGACAAAGCCTGAAGCTCGACGTGTTCCATTACCAAGTTGGCGATGACTACGCTCACGGGTGAGCCCATAGCGCAGCCGAAAATTTGGTGATACAGAGTCCCTTCATGTGAAAAGAAGCTGTTGTACAGTACGAATTTCGTCAGCTCTACAATTTGATTCTTGGTCAGTTTTGTGTTATCTTTCCAGGTGTGATTCGACTCCAGCTTTTCGACTCCAGCTTTTCATTTCGAAGTCAGGGTGGCTTAGTGGTTATCTATCGGGCCTCCACCACTGTTAGCCGGGGTTCAATTCTGGCCTCGGCCAGCATGTGGGCTGAGTTTCAGTCGATCTCAACCTGACTCGAGGGTTTTTCTCCGGGTACTCCGGTTTTCCTCCCTCATCAAAATCGACTCACAGCTAATTGACATCTAGCTGTGGTGCTGTGCTCCGACATCAAACATGGACTGTATAGCGGCAGCCAGAGGCGCCTTTGTATGCTTTCAGCCCGATGTCGTGAGCCGCGCCCTTCGCAATTCAGTCCTCAGCTGCAAGTAAGGTTGATTAGCACTAGCAATATTTATTTATTTATTTAGCTTGCTTTGGATGACTTTTAAGGCTAGATCGACAGGAATCAAAGTGAACAGGGATACGACGTCGAAAGGTACAATTTCCTCGTCTAGTCTGACTGTCTGGGTCTGTACGAAATCTGCGAATTCCTTTGAGTTCTTTATCGTGTAGCCATGATCTGAACGTAGGGGGCTGAGCAAATTCGCCAAATACTTGGAAACGTGGTAGGTAGGGGACCCAATACTGCTATTGATAGGTCTAAGGCAGGGGTATCTGTGTGGACGGACTGGTCAAGGTGTAGTGGTCGTCTTTTACTGTTAACTGGACTTTATGCACTTTTGGAAGGCCATAAAAAGCAGCTGGAACAGGATCACTGGGTTTGATTTTAAAATACTCTTTCTCCGTTAGGTTCCCCGACTTTTTTAGTTCTCCTAACTTCCTTTGTAGCAAATTGGTGGTGCTAGAAACTGGATTGCGTCGCTTATCGGTCACAGGTAAGTATGTTTTTGTGTCCTGTAACATGGACAATATCTGCTCCTTGTAGTCTACTTTATTCATCACCACAGTCGCATTTCCTTTGTCAGCAGGAAGAACGAGAATGCTGTCGTTGTCTTTGAGTTTTTTCATCGCCTGTCGCTCACCTTGGCCCAAGTTGCAAGTTTTTGGCGCTTTTGCATTCTTTATGATGTTACAAATATCGCCCCTGACCTCGTCCTTGGCGTCTCGTGGTAGGTTCGATATTCCCTGCTCCACGGCGGTTAGGATCTCCTTAACCGGCACACTTCTAGGAGTGATTGCGAAGTTCATTCCTTTTCTGAGGAGTGATATCTTATTGGCTTCCAGGTCTCGGTCCGAAGCATTTACAACCCATCTTTTCTTTATTTCTTCGTGTCTGTTGTCATTGACGGTTGGGTCGCCCACGCTTTAGTTTTTGTTGGTGCCTTGCACGAGTTCTGTTTTCCTCCCGATGGTTTCGATGTAAGATGACTTCCATTAGTGTGGCAAATTCTGTACTCGGTAGTAAACCGAGTATTTCGTGTCGAATTCTTCCGATAGTGTACTTAATTATATTAAGTTTGTTGTGGTACATGCTGATCATAAGTCGTAGATAGCTCCAACCTGCACGACGGGCAATGTAGGATTTCTCCTACATTGGTGAGAGCAAACGGTGTTGGGCTTCGAGGAGAGAGGAACATGATCCCGCGCGTGCCGCGAGTAAAGAGTCGGCAATCCGACAACATGCCGAAAGAACCACGCACGACATCCATCCACGTTACGGCCAAATTCATGAAAGGAATGAAACTAATTACAAGCGCAGAATTTTTCTGGAGTCTTTACACTCAAACATTGATAAGAACTCTGTGAATGAAAGAATGGAGTTCCCAAGGGCATATGTGCCGCTGTTAAGATCTCTTGGGAGCCAAAATAAGAAGCAGTGATTTTTGAATTTTAGGGTGTGTTCGATTGACCGTATTCCGGAATAAGAATGCATGAAATATAAGGTAGAAATCCTTCGTTTTTACGGTGATTCACATAAACATCCGCTAAAATGCCATTTTAAACATATTTTTGTTGTCCTTGCTGCTTCGAAACGCGCCAAACATACCGTTTTAATCATCACTCCACGTATTCTTATTCCGGAATAGGGTCAATCGAACGCGCCCTTAAATTCATTGTCCCCCGAAGAGAAACCAGTGATACGGTTCGAAAATTTGGGAAACCTTTTTAAGTTTAGATCATTTAGCATTTTTATAAAATTATGTACACTGATCGCCAAAAGAGCAACAATTATGCTTAAGGTACAAAATTAATCGTCATTAGTGTATACAGTTTACATTGATCCATACACCTCTGAGCTGACAAATAAAACTCAAATTACATAAACAGTAATCTCTTTCACAACATTTTCCGTTTAACTGATAATCTTTACACCCTCTCTCTTCAGTTTAGCAAAGCTCTTAAGTCTTAAAGTTTCCGGCAAAGATATCTAGAGTGAGATACTTGCTGGAGATGGCACCAAAGCCACAAGTGTCCTGTTTTTTCCTGTGCTGGAGGCGCCAAAACATTCTAGGGGGGTCCAGGGAAAAATTTTGAAATTCGCTGGAAATCCACCGTGTAGTCCGCTGCTTGCTAAGAGAGCCGCCCCACGTTATTATGGTCAGCCTGAGCTAATATCTCGGCCTAGACTTCATAAATTTATGCGTGAAATTCCTGAAGAAAAATCCACCGTGTAGTCCGTTGCTTGCTAAGAGAGCCGCCCCACGTTATTATGGTCAGCCTGAGCTAAAGTCTCGGCCTAGACTTCATAAATTTATGCGTGAAATTCCTGAAGAAACAAGAAAATTGGTCGTACACGAACAGATTTAACATTGCATGGCCAAAGTTCAGTGCCAGTGAAGGAACGAATTTGGAATTCATGAGCACTTTAGCACTTCCAGGTGTTGTATGTATACAACATACCACACCTGGAATGTTTGCCGATAATAGGTATATAACTATGGCTCATGAAGATATATCCACAACTGAAGGTTCCTTAAATAGTGATTTAGCTGCAGTACATGATTGGCTTAAGACAAACAAATTAAGTTGCAATACCACCAAAATTAGTTATATAACTTATCTGTTGGTTTTCGGCAAAACTTAACAAAAGCTTAATTCATGAAATTCAAAATTTAAAGATGGATGATAGGCCAATTGAACATAAACCTTCTACTAACTTATTGGGGGTTCATATTGATGAAATGCTAACCTTAAGCTTGGATGATCAGATCAAATATATTTCATCTAAAGTCTCGAATGCCTTGCGAATGTTGTATTTGAAGTTGAAGTTGAAGTTGAAAGTTTATCAATCACATTGCAGCGGCTGTGCCAGCTGAAAAACGTAATATTTACAATCTTCTTAATTAAAAACAGTATATTACAATATTACTAAAATACAAAAATGATATGTGATGAAATGATTAATAACTAATAAATATGACATAATAAATATAGTATCTACTAGTAATAACACTTAATCTAAATATTTTAACACATTTTGATAAAAAAGTAGTTGTTAAATCTCTTTGTTCTTGTCTTTAGTAAAATAAATTGTCGTGATTTTCTGAGAGAGGTTGGTTGATGCCTCTCAGGCATCAACTCGTGTAAAACATGGTCCTTATTGTTATTAATCTCATTGAATAACTTTGTACGTATGTTCTTATAATGATCCTCTAACCAAGGTATCTTAGCTATGTTAATAGCATTACTGTAACTTATTCCTGGGAATGAAATAGCCATAGCCCTCTTCTGAATAGGTTCTAACTCTTCTATAAGATATTTAGGGAGGGCATAATGAAACACAGGTACAGCATAATCTACTACCGATCTTACACAGATGATATAAAATAGGACTAAGTCAGCTGTAGGAATCTTAGCCCTCTTAAGCTGAGATAGAAAATATAGTCTCTTGGAGGCTTTCTTAACAATGTTCTCAATATGTGAATTCCATGAAAGCTTATTGTCAAAGGTAAGACCTTGCAACTTGGCCCACTTTACCAGTTCAAGAGATTTATTATCTACTTGCACTGGTGTAAAGTCAGGTGACTGTTTACTAAAAGATATCCTTAGTTCCTTACATTTATCTGGATTGAGTTGTAATCGATTCCTGTGAGACCATCCCCGGCACTACTTTATCTGTAATAGCCTGAGCACTATGTAGTTGACCCTTTGCTACGATTTCAGAGGCTGTCGTATCATCGACAAACTTCCACAAAGACGTTTCGTGAACCTCTAGGTAGTTTATCATTATCAAAAATAGATAGGGTCCTAGCTTAGTTCCTTGGGGGACCCCCAGATGGCACAGCCTCCCATTCCGAATAGCAAGAACTGGATAATTTAACTCAAACGCGTAGCTCATTCCTTTAAAAACAAAGCGCCCATTGAAAATCCCGGAGCAAAGGAGATAGGTAGGTTGTTAGTAAAGGGTATAGTATTATGGTTTATTGCACACTTTTTGTTTAGTGGTCGTGAAAAAAATTCCAACAAACAATGCTCAGTCCAATTCTTTATCCAATTAAAGGAAATGAATGAATCACCTCTCCTGGCTCCGCGCGCACTTGTAAAATAATAGAAAAAAACAAATTCAGTCTTAAAACATGACTCTATTTGATGAAAAACTTGAATCTTCGTTCCGACTTCAATACTATAAGCGACTTTTAGAACGAGTCAGAATACAATAGATGTTATTACTAGTAGTAGCTTTCGCTAAGTGCCAACGAAACAGTCAAGATAATACATAGTTTTGAGATTTGTATCAGAGTTCCAAAATACCCAACAGTAGTGGAAATTTTTTTCGAACGTACTGCAACTCAACTTATCTGGTTAGCAATAATACAATAATAGAAATTGCACACTTTGTATCTCCAAGAACAATGTAGACGTCAACGTGTTTTGCGAGACACTTAATACAATAGAGCTTATTCTTATTCAATGAAATGCAAATAAGTGGCGGGGTATTCTGAAGTTTAGCCCAATAATTAACTTGAATAAAATCCGAAATGCCATGTAAAAAATCGCCAAAGCGTTTTCAGACTTTTCAGTGTGGAACATGTAACAGGGAATCAAACTCTATCGCACATGAAAGTTGTTTCACTTGTAGAATTTTTATTTTGCAAGATACGGCCATGAATCACAAGTCAAATTGATCGCTTAATTGTGTACTTTGCAGACAACATATTTTGTTTGAAAATTAAATTAAATTGTTCATGACTCAATGGTTACAAAACGAAAAACAAACTGCTCTACATTGACAACAGCGGCCGATAAGGACACGTACGCCGGTACGCTTTAGTTTTGAGATCGTTCACTCAGTATAAAACACGATGGTTCGAAAATAAACATTGAAGAACACTCAAAGCAAGTGTACACAACCAATGGTCAGGGAAATGGGAAAAAATTGTTTTCACTCAGCTCGGAATACAAGATCATCATTAGTGGCGCGCGTCATGGAAGTTTGGCTATTGACGTCACACATCAAAACACGCGTTTTCATTGGTCCCCACTAAATCTACAGGGAATCTTACATTACACTACGTAGCCTTACATTACACTTTTCTCAGCACGATCGAGAATTTTTCTGCTTGCTGCAACACTTCGCACGGCATTGAGCTGGCCGCCTCGCAAGCCGCGCGTCTTCGCTCGGCTTGGTCGTTGGCAATTATGCAAATAAGTGGCGGAGTATTCAGCAGATAAGCTCTATTTTTTTTCTATTTTATACTTTTCTGTCTGCTCTTTTGGTGGAACAAATTATCCTCACTGTTTTTAGCCTTTAAAAATCTATATTTGTGAAAGAGCAATCGTTTTTTTTTAATTAGATTAGGATAACGTGGCCTTAGTGATTAAGTAAATTAAAACCCACAATAGGATACTATAAGTAATCATACCAGTGTGTACTATCTCCGAGTTTCGCAGTAAAAGTTTGACAAGACTGTATTACCTTTCTTTGCCCTCTCTGTTGCTGGAGTTCTTTTAAAAAGAAGCTATGCCACTATTTCGTGATCTCTCAAAGTGCAGGAATGGTCCACCCTTAATTCAATTAATTGAATGGGTGTCAGTAAAGAGGTGACTGGGTTTTGTGAACAACCTGATCGATTTCCAATGTACAAAGAGTGGAGGAAAGGAAAAAAAACGTGTTTCTTTTTTTTGCAACAATTGATAAACGGTTGTTGACAGTTTTATTTTACGAAGACTAGCCTACGCTCCCAGTGGTTCGAAGTACATGAAGAGCATGCTCGACTGTTCAGATGCGCAGGCTAAACAAAGGCGAAAAGGTGTTGTCAGATGCGGTTTCACAGTCAGTGACCACCTCTTCCTATTTATCTAGGAGGTATAGGGTGCCAAAACCCGATCGAAAAAATCTACTGTACATTCATACATGTACAGTAAATCGTTGATAAAACGTACTTTAAATTCGTCGAGAATGATCGCGAGGGTATAGCAGTACAAAAGCCCTTAACGCAAAAACACGTGATCTGTCAAAGTAAAAGAATGTTCCGCCCACATCATGATTTAAAGACTATTGGGACGAAGTCGACAAGCGCTATTAATACCGCGTAGTTCATTCCTTCAAAAACAAAGCACTCATTGAAAATCCCGGAGCAAAGGAGATAGGTAGGTTTTTAGTAAAGGATAGTTATATGGTTTATTGCACGCTTTTTGTTTAGTGGTCATGAAAAAAATTCCAACAAACAATTCTCAGTCCAATTCTTTATCCAATTAAAGGAAATGAATGAATCACCTTTCCTGTCTTCTGTACAAGAATAGAAAAAACAAATTCAGTTTTAAAACATGACTCTATTTGATGAAAAACTTGAATCTTCGTTCCGACTTCATTACTATAAGCGACTTTCAGAACGAGCCAGAATACAATAGATGTTATTATTATGCAAATAAGTGGCGGAGTATTCAGCAGATAAGCTCTATTTTTTTTTCTGTTTTATACTTTTCTGTCTGCTCTTTTGGTGGAACAACTTTTATCCTCACTGTTTTTAGTCTTTAAAAATCTGTATTTGTGAAAGAACAATCGTTGTGTTATTAGATTAGGATGACGTGGCCACTAACTGTGAAACCGCAGCTGACA
>NC_090891.1:10319176-10324176 GCF_036669925.1 Montipora capricornis | reverse complement strand
TTGGATTGACACGACTGTTCGTTTCTGCACCGACGCCTGCATTTCCGGCATTGGGGTTTTTTTCGACGGTCGTTTCTTCCACTCCTCTTATCCACCTTTCATCGACACCACCTTGCTGTCCATCGCGTCGCTCGAAATGTTAGCTGTCATCGTTAGTCTCAAACTGTGGTCCGAAGAACTGCGTGGCCAGCGTATTTTAGTACGAACTGACAATCAAAACACTGAACTTGCCATCAACACCGGTCGCTCACGTGTCCCTTTTGTTCAATCCTGTTTACGCGAACTTTGGTTTTATGCTTCCCGTTTTGATTTTGAGCTTCGTGCCCTTTATATCCCGGGTCACCAGAATACCATTGCTGATTCTCTCTCTCGCTGGGACAATGATCCACATTATCAACACCTTTTCTACGAGGCAGCTCATCTTCATTACAACACCTTAACGGAATATAGTTGCTCTTTTGATTTGTTTCGTTTTGACTGCCAGCGGTAATCACCTCTTCATTTTATTGCCGCGTTCATCACTCCAGTCAGTTTCTCCGTCAAATCTCACCACACCATCAACAATTATCTCAGCGCCCTGCGGCGTCTTCACGTCTTCTGTCACTTGGATGCTTCAGCCTTTGACGACATTCATGTCAAACTGACGCAAAAAGGTCTGGAGAAGTCCATGATTCACATTCCCCACCGCACAGCTCCTCTTACGCCGTCGATTTTGTTTCATTTCCATGCCCACCTTAATCTGCGCGACTCTGCCCATTTAGCCTTGTGGTGCGCCCTTCTGGTTGGTTTCTTCACCTTTCTTCGCACAGCCAATCTCGTTCCTCAGGCGTTCGACAGTTTCTCTCCACAACACGTCTTATCTAGAGGCAGCGTCCACTTCAACGATTCCGGCGCCTGTTTTACAGTCACCAGAACCATAACTCGGCAAGCGGGTGATACAGCCCTTGTCGTTCCAGTTCCCCTCATTCCCGGATCGTCGCTCTGCCCAACCACCGCTCTCAAGTTATTACTGAGGATGGTTCCTGCCCCTGACGCTTGTCCTCTCTTCACTTTCGCTTCTACCTCGAACCAACTCACCTGCATTACGGCGAAGTCCCTCAACGACGGTATCCAGCATTTAGCGTCCCTTATCTCTTTAGATCCAAAGGATTTCTCTGGTCATAGTCTTCGTCGAGGCGGCGCTACCTTCGCTTTTCAGTGCGGTATCCCATCAGAGCTTATTAAGCTTCAAGGAGACTGGCGATCTGACGCTTACATGTTGTATTTATCACTGCCTTTAGCCGACAGACTCGTGCTCACGCAGATCATCGCTGAGCACATTCAAACCTTGTAGTCGTAGTTTGGTATTTATAATATTTTATCACTTATCTCCCTTGCCATACCCCTCTCGCACTCTCCTTTTTCTCCTTTGAATCTGTTTGGGCCTCTTTCTCTCTGCTTGGGGTCTCCTCGGGCCCCTTGGGTCTCTCGGTTTTCATTAAAGATGCCCAAACAGATTTTCTGTCTCGTTTGTCTTTGTGTGTTGCGTGAGGGGTGTGACAGGGGATAATTGTTATATTCCTAGGGAAATAACTTAATTAGCCCCAGGACTCCACGCGTTGGCCAGCTTGTCAATTTCAGTGTAATATGATCGTTTTGTTTAGCTCGTTTTTTCGTTCGAGTCGTTCGTTCACCCTCCCTCCCACCCTTGGGGGTCTCCTCGGGCCCCTTGGGTCTCTCGGTTTTCATTAAAGATGCCCAAACAGATTTTCTGTCTCGTTTGTCTTTGTGTGTTGCGTGAGGGGTGTGACAGGGGATAATTATTACTGTATAACAATATTTCTGCAATGTTAACTCAGTTGTATGTATAGTGATTAGGCAAAGTAAAACCCACAATAGGATTTTGACCTCTTACACACTGCGTGGCTTTGAAGAGTTCTATAGATAGGGAGGTTTTAAATGTAACTTACGCAAGGCGTTTGTTAGCCTCCTTCGCAGCCATTTTCAGGCTCGGACGAACCGAGCTTAAAAACGGCTGCGAAGGAGGCTAGGCGTTTGTAAGACGTCTTCGATTTCACAGATACACATGGCATTTGTAAGAGTAAGGTTACATAAGGCGCTTTTAAGAGTGTCACGTTACATGCACATTTTGTAAGGTTTTAATATGGCACGAGGCGTTCTTACACACACCCATTCTCTGCATTCTCTAACATAATGCGTTTAAAAGCACTCTTACACTCGGCGTTTGAAAGCAGTGTTACAAACGGCGATTGTAAGCAGCCTTTTACACGGGGTTTGTGAGCAGTCTTAGAAACAGCGTTTGTAAGCAGTCTTAAAGACGGCATTTGTAAGCAGTCTTACAGACGGCGTTTGTAAGCAGTGTTACACACGGTCTTTGTAAGCAGTCTTGCACACGGCCTTTGTAAGCAGTCTTACACACGGCCTTTGTAAGCAGTCTTATGGACGGCGTTTGTAAGCAGTCGTACACACGGAGTTTGTAAGCAGTATTAAAGACGGCATCTATAAGCAGTCTTACAGACGGCGTTTGTAAGCAGTCTTAACGTGACACGGCTTTTGTATTAACAGTCCTAGAAACGGCCAGCTGTGGTAAACCGTGGAGTTACAGTAGAGCACTGAAATTCAGTAGTTATAACTAAGCAGCGTTAGGAATTTAGATTCATTATAACTTCTTCGGATGACCCAGTTTGTTATTTTGACAAATTTTTAAAGAACCTTCGTTGATTAACTTAATCCATTTCAGTCAACTGTCGAATGATGTTTGTTAGGTAACGCTTACAAAAGAAACAAGAGTTATGTAGGGTGTTGTCTGTTTGTAGAATTATATAGCGTGTTCCATGTTTACGTTTATCACTGGTTTTACATAGGGCCTCGTCCACAGCTGATAATAATGATCCATGTTTTCCTTCTCAATAGATCGTTTTCAACCACGTGACAAAATTTTCTTACGTCATTAGCGTCCGCCATGCTGGTGGACAGGCAAACTTTCAAAATGGCTGCAGCAGACTCATCTGCTATCCCAAGTGTAACTTTTTCCGATTATTACGCTGATCTGACCGGCCCTGCTAAAACGAGGTATCGAGAAAAGGTTGTAGCGTGTGGATTTGATCCTTATGTGCTAAAAATGTCCGACTGTAGCGATGAGTTAGCGTCTTTTCCAAGCGTGGAATATCCTGACATTGTCAGTTATTTGGTGCTTCAGACTTCGTGGATAACCGGGGAGCAAATGAAAGCTTATAAGTCTATGGAAGCTTACAATTTTTTCGTCTCTGGGTGGGTTAATACCATTTTGACAAAATCGGTGGCTGGAACTGATAAAATTGTCGTTACGGCAAGAGTAAATCACTCTCAACGATGTAGAGAAACTCCCTTGAAGACATGGTTTCTTGCTCAAAAGGACGGGAACGTATGCATGGCGCACTGTAACTGTATGGCAGGACTTTGTGAGGCTGTTCGCATGTAGGCTCTCCTTTTTGCCGTTGAAGCTGGAGTGAGAATAAGGAACTCGGTAACTTGTACACAGGAGAGAAACAGATGGATTTTGCCTTCTTATGTAAAGAACATTCCCTACATTCCTGTTTGTGACATGGACCTGTCCTCAGCGAAAAAACGATACAGTACTTTGGGCGAACAGGGATATGCAACCCCAGAAGTAAACAGAGCGGATATCCCGGAGACATCAGCTGAAGAGCGAGCCAATTTTTTCGGAAATATTTCAAGGTGTGGCATCAAACCAGCTATTCTTTCTTTAATTTCTCCCTATAATGCTGCCTTTATGCCCAATGAAGCTGAAGCTCTGCCAAAGCCCTTAACAGTAATATACAATGAAGAACACTTGAATTATAGCTTTCAGGAACTCGTAGAAAAGGCAGAGAAAGTATTTGATGAGATTAATATTACTGCCGAGGAAGCAGAAGCAGTTGAGGGAGTTACAAGGGGCCAATCAACCTGTAAAGTATGGTTTGAGCACAGGGCAGGCCGTGTGACTGCATCAAAGTTCAGAGCAGCTTGCACAACTGACCCAGACAAACCATCAAAGAGCTTGATAGAGATGATATGTTATCCAAACTCGCACAGATTTTCAAACGCTGCAACAAAATGGGGTATCTCTAATGAAAGCAGAGCTCGTGAAGACTATGCATTTGCACTTGCAGAGGATCACCTTAACTTTTCTGTTGCAGACTGTGGACTTCATATAAGTGCAAAGTGGCCTTTTTTAGGAGCCACTCCTGATGGTCTATTTTTTGTGAGTGCTGTGGGAAAGGTATCTGTGAAATAAAGTGTCCTTATAAGTACAAAGATTCTATGCTTGTTAGTGCGGCAAAAGCGAATGACAGTAGTTTCTGTCTCAAGTACAATGAGGAAGAAATGAGTTTGTCTGTGGACACCTGTCATGCATACTACTACCAAGTGCAGTGTCAGTTGTTTGTGACTGGTGTAGAATATTGTGATTTCGTTGTCTGGATCAACAAAGACATCTTTATTCAGAGAATACTACCTGACACTGAGTTTTGGGACAGAACAATGACAAGGGCAATTCTATTCTACAAGAAAGGAGTTCTCCCAGAACTGTTGGGTAGATGGTTTTCACGGTCTTCTCCTTTGCCTCATGCCACAGTATCACCAGCATCAGACAGTGATGATGATGGACCCTGGTGTTATTGCCAGCAGCACATTGAAGGAAGTCAGCTAATTGGTTGTGACAAACCAGACTGTAAAATCCAATGGTTTCATATGTCATGTGTAGGGCTAACAACAGAACCTGATGGTGAATGGATCTGTCCATCATGCACTCAGTGAAACTGTTTACTAAAATAGTTTGCAACAAATTTAAAGCAAACACTTTTCTTCGTGTTTGTACCATTTTATTTACCTATGTTTCTGTTCCGTTTAAGACTATGCTAACTTTCATACATTGTTTCTGGGTATAACACAACTTTGTCCATTGTATTTTAGCAGATAGTATTCATATTTCTTGAGAACAGTCCCTACTGTACTCTGAA
>NC_090891.1:10311676-10314176 GCF_036669925.1 Montipora capricornis | reverse complement strand
AAATTAAGTCGTCTTACAAGTAGCAAGATACCTTTCGACATTGCAGAGATATGCATCGCGTTTACGACGGAGGAAGGACGAAAAGCTTAAGCTTAGCACCTGTTATCATAAAATGAGCATGAAAATTATGATATCTCATGCTAGCATTTCTCTCTGTTTTGAGACTTTGATGAATATCTGTAATTATGATTCAACACATTGTGACAATGTCCAAATATGATCATTGCGCCCTCAATATTCGTCGTGCGTACTCAACAGATATCCTGCGATATACTTAATTTTTGTGACGCGGAGAAAAATGGTAGTTTTTCCAGGTTTTTTTCCCAATAAACGTACAGAATTGTGCTGTGTAATCAATGCTTTGAATAATAAGACAATTATCCTGCTCGATCTTGCGGAATATCGCCTGATTTTAGCCAACTCGGCCTACGGCCTCTTCGGCTAAGTATCAGGCGATCATCAGTTCCAAGCGATTTCGCAGGATAATTGCTAAATAAAAGGGGAGAAATGAGCTAGAGAAACCCCTTGACTCCCATGATTGATCATGATCAGTATGTAAATTCTCCCCTCAACTTCAATGCATTGTCAGGTAGACATGTATTAAGAATGAACGTTGCTATGATCAGCTTAAGGATGTGATCCTGATGTAACACCAAATTCTCATGACCGTCCAACGAAGAAATCTAGGAAAGTAGTTAGGAGAATGGGAGTTCAAGGGTTAAATATGATTCTTTGATACTTTTTTGGAAATTGGAAATTTCAGCCTGAGCGGTTGACGTTTTCGTTAAACGCGATGTCAGATCTTTTTATTATTCTCCCTAACCGTCTTTCCTCAATGGAATCCCTCGTCTGTCAGACAAACTTTACCTACTAGTGTAAAGCCAGTGGAATAAGTTTCCGGCGTAACCAGGCTGAAGCAGTATCCAACTGGTTGGAAATGCAGTTAAAAGCAGTTAGAGCAGCTGAGACAAACCAACTTTCAAGTGAATCGTTAACGTGGCTAAGCCTAACTTATTTCCAAGGAGCTTTTCGTAATCTAATTTCATTACGAAAATGATTTGATTGTGGGTTCATCCTCCTCCAACTGAGCCGAGCGCCAAGCGATTAATCCAAGTTACAAATAAACTCGTTTTCGCCCAAAGCTCCGTTTTCTGGCCTTATTTCCACATTTCAGGTTGTTCCCAAACAAGTAATTGTCTTTTTTTTCATGAGTTATAGAAATATTAATTACTGGGAAATTATAGCCAAGTGTCTCACTGCAATTACTTCTTTCCATCAATAACCAACATAGGTATCTTTTACTGACAACCCCTCCAAAAAGAGGTTACACTTGAGACAAAATAATGCTTCTATAAGAAAAAAAGGAAGGATGTCTTGTTAGGCCTTAGTCAAACGAACGGCTTTTTTTATTGCAAATGAAATACAATCTCCTTTTGGCAATTCATTTGCTTGTGTTCACAATTTTGACAACACATTGTCTAAGAGGGGTGGCGAATGGTTCTTCAAAAACTCTGGGTCTCGCAATCGAATTTCACGGGTCTCGCAGTCTCGTTTTTTGAGCGGTTATGTGCGTCTCGCAGTCTCGTTTTTTATATGAAGGTGTCAAACACTTTGAAGTCTCGGTCTCGCAATCTAAAAAGTCAAAATGTCTCGGGCTCGCAAAGAAAAACGCTGGTCTCGCCGCCTCGCAAAGTCTCGCATTTACCATTCGCCACCCCTTCTAAGAAACCCATTAGTTTGAATGTCACTTTTCGTGACTAGAGCTGACGCCACTGTGATATGAACTTGAGCCATATATTTGTTTTGTATGTCGCAAAAACATGATTGATTCAGGTTGGTATTTTTACAAACGGTTTAAAATTAAACCTTTTAAATTAAAGTTGAACTATCGCCGAAAGTGAAGTTCGAATGAAAACAGGAAAGAAGGGGTGAGTTTTTAGAGAAAACAAAATTCAATACATTCAAGAGAGACGGCGGACAAATCGACCTTTGCGAACTCCCCCTTGATAAATTAAGAAACTTTCGTGTAAGAAAGAAAGAGGGCCGTCCTTTGGACAGTTTAAAAGATAATCAACAAGCTTTTGAGTTAGGCAGAGGACGGAGAAAATAACTGAGTAAGGGTAGAGTAACGGCAGGCCGTAGCTGCAGAAAAAACGGATCACGCTGAAAGTCGTCACCAGCAAAATCACGTTACGGACCATTCCCGGGAAATTGGCAGCAACCATCAATTTGTGTACTTGTGTCTTTTGCCCATCTTCGTTCCCGATAATCGACAGTTTTTAGATACGAGGAAGATATGCAAACGTCTTCCTTAACTGCGAAGGAAGTTACTTCTCACTTGTTTACCGGTGGTTGGCAAATAATGCCGAAGTAAATGTCATGTTGTTTGATTATCAATATTGCCCTCTTATGTTTCTTTAATAGTTAACCACGTGATACCCCGTCAAAAAAAGCGGCGAAACAACTTACGAGGACGATATTTTCACTCTCGTCGTAATCA
>NC_090891.1:10291676-10306676 GCF_036669925.1 Montipora capricornis | reverse complement strand
CGCTTGCAAACTTCTGTGAGCCCTTACATGACGAAAACGTCGCCTCCGAGGAACGTCGGGAAACGCTTTGATAGCACGGTTGTTGCAGTTTTGTGAAACCCCTTGTCGTCTCATCGATCATCATCATTGTCATCATCATCAACATCAACATCAATCATCATCAACATCATCAACATCATCATCGTGAACATCGTCATTGCTATCGCCGTCACACTTTGTTGTTCCATTGAATTGCGTAGGTAACACGCAAGGACTTCGTTAGGCTTTTTCTTTTTTATACAAAAATTTGGTTTTATCAACGGAGTTGATAATGTAAATTGGCCACCGTACAGAGATTCTAAAAGCTGACGTTTCGAGCGTTAGCCCTTCGTCAGAGCGAATCGAGGGATTATGGGTTACGTGTAGTTTTTATAGTAGAGTAGGAGCTACGCTATTGGTGGTAACATGGCAACGTGAAAAATAGGAATATATTAGTTAAATGAAAAGCGTTCGTAAATACCGTGAGGATTAAGGGTGCCGATTTGAAAGATGAATTTTTGTTCCAGATTCTTGCGGCTTTCCGTCGTACCTAGATGTAGGGAAAGGCCACAGATAGCCATGTGTTTTTTGGAGTGGTTAGGCAGATTAAAATGGCGAGCGACTGGCTTAGATGCATCCTTGTCATTCTTCTCAACATCGCGAAGGTGTTCGCGGAATCGGTCACCTAGTCGTCTACCTGTCTCACCAATGTATAATTTATTGCATAACGTACAGGTTATGCAATAAATGACATTTGCGGAGGTACATGTGAAACGATCGGTGATCTTAACAGATCGCTTAGGTCCCGATATCTTGCTAGTGTTAACAATGAAAAGACAAGTTTTGCATCGTGAGCGCGCGCATTTGAAAGTGCCGGGTTGCTCGTTAACATCGTAGCTTTTTTTGGCTGCATGATAAGTATGCACGAGTTATGCCAGTGATTATAAGGGAGTCTTTGTTTACATTTTCTGCCTCATTAGCAGGAGGCTATGGTTTTCTAATCAGTTTGTCAAAAACAAAGTACTGAATATTGAAATTACATGGCATAATGATCTATCTCTGAAAATTTGAACGGGATATACCAGGCAAATAATCTCTGAGCAATGATGCTTTAAAAATTCGAAATTTTACAAAGAATGTACGGGTTCGTTATCGCTTTTGCTTCCCAAGAATTTATCACTTTTTAAATAAGTAATTTGACCTTTTGAAGTCATTTTGTAAATTGCATGATCGCTTTTGAGAGCAAACTTGTATGTTTACGATCATTTCAATTCACTAGAACTTGTTTTAGGTGATAAATTTACCTGGTCACAACAAATTCTAAATCTAGCATTAGATTTTGTAATTGAATCGAACTCATTACCAGAAATTTAAGACAAAATGGCGGACGCCCAGACTCGACCCAGACCTTCCACTCTCTAAGAATGGCTGCCGATCGTTATAGAGAAATGTATGGAGAAAATTGAAGAAGTGGAAATTTCAGATCTAAAGTGGCATACACGACATTTGCCGACCTCTAAATGTAAAGTGTACGTACCATATCATTATTTACGGTAGTTTTGGTCTCTCGAAAGTTCGCCAACGTGCCGCCAACAACACATTTTACGAACGGCTGTTACAGTTCCTTGAGCTCTCTAATTCTTTCAAAAAAGCTCAGAGGTGCCTACCTTGATGTGAATCCTTGGTGCCGACCTCTCTAATCGTCGATCGATGTTCAAACTTTAAAACGTGATAAAAATTAGCCTTTATCCATTCCCCAAATTGCCGCCCAAATTGCGATAAAAGAGGTAAAAATACATCCATTTCTGCGATAAAAGCGGTACAAAACGCACCACTGCGCTTATTATTCCTTGTGAAAAGTAGGGTTTCTGTCTCCAGTTTGTTTTGATCGCCATCTTTACAGGTGGGTACTTCATATATGATTATTATTATACAGAATATCGCTGGCTAAGTGTACTGTGGGCCCTGATTTTACTCTGCCAAGTCACACGCATGAAACGAAGTTGTTTCTTCTCTCTAAGATCGTCATTCGAACAGGAGCCCAGACTCTAGTTTCCCCTTTTTCATTCTCTCTTGTATTGACAACCTCACAAAAGAAATTAAATTGATTCAGATCCTTTGATAGTGTGTTATTTCAGTCCTTGTTTTTTCTATGTACTGCTTTCTTTATGCCGCCATCTTGATAATTTGAAACCGCGTGCCAAATACTTCGCGGGTGCAAAATGTCGCCGATTTCTGGTAATGTTAAAATTGAATAAGACTTAAGCAAAAGAAATGACATGCATATCTTGGCAAGATTTGATTATCGATGCGTGTGAGTGAGATGAGTGTAGTCCCGAGAAAGAATACTGTTTTCAATTGACTTTTCAACAACCTGAGCACATGTCATCTGCACTGTAATGATCATTTGAGTCTAGCCAAAACAGTGAAACCAAGTGATTTCTCACCAGTTGATAAATGATGTTCGGCTAAAGTCTGTACCATAACCTTCATCCGGACCTCTGGATCCCAAGACTAAAAGGCCGATCATCGAAAGCATTTAGTAAACTAAGGTTAGTTACCCTAACGAAATTTAAGCGATATTCTTGCGGCCGTGGGACCTACAGATAGGACCTTTATGCACTGTATTACCTCACGTTTTTTTGAAATAAGTAACTGGACAACAGTTCAGATTGTCCCACCTGTTAACACTGGGCCAGTTTGAAGAACGGAATCAAAATTCTTCATTTCGACAAAAAAATGCCTCTTTAATAGACACAAATATTAAGCATTTTAAGAGTATTTTTTCATTTTCACGAAGAAAATCTTACAGAATATCGTTAATTTTCCCTTTTTCTTAAAAAAACGTATACGTAAAAAAATCCTGTAACTTGCCTAATAGTTCAGAGTTTCTCCAGGCTTGTCAAAAATTCGTATATCTTTGTTAACGACACTATAAGTCCTAATGTGAAAGCTGTTTTCTGTTTATTTGGTTAGTCTTAACTTGAAAGTGAACAATGCAGTGCTTGTAAAAGCAACGACGTCTTTCAAATGCAAAGTTCTGCTGGTATTAGAATTCGTCAATCCAATGTTTTCCTGAATAACTTCAAAATCCCACTGCTAGTTCGTCCAACCTCTAAGCATCGAACTCTCCTTTAGTAACCAAGTCATAATCCTTTTTGCGTTCTCTTCGTGATACAAGAAGTTTGACAATCATAAGCAGCAAGATTGCCAAACACATGCAAACGATAAAGTACAGTGTTTTCATCGAAATCTCACTAAAACGTGGAAAATACGGGGACGCCTTGGGAGTTTCAAATATTGAGATATCATCGGACCTTTCTCCGTCCATCACAAATATCTCTGAGGTATCTTTAGGCAAAGTGTTATTCGTGTGATTTCCATTCTTAATAATCTCAACCGATAACATTATCAACGCAGTCGTTGTGTTAATCCGCCTCAGTGTGTCCTCCTTAACGAACGATCCATTCTTTGGAATCAGATCAAGACTCCTGTTTGATGAAGCAAAGGAATCCTTTAAGACTTCTTGACTTGGATCAACTGCAACCAATGTTAAAACCATGAAAAGGAAGTAAGACAAAAGCTTCATTTTAGCGATCCCGCTCATGATCCATGAACTGATTTGCTTAGGAACTTTAAAGTGGGTGACCCAATCAAAAATTTATCAACTACAGCTTACGCCACACGTGACGCAACAGGTGCTTCATTAATTCTCTAGGACAGGTAAATGAGCAGCTAATTATCTTAACAAAAGAGAGTTTCCAAGTTTTAATTTCCATCACGTAATCTTTAAGTGATAAAATCGGAAATTCTGTGGCGCGATTTCTGTATTGAGAATTACAAGGAAAACGTTCCGTGGGTTGTGAGAGGCGTATATCCAACTTCCAGGCTCAATCCTGAGGCCCGACAATAGATTTCCTTTTAAACAAGTCCTCTTCTCTCGAAACGATCAAGGAGATAGAAATATGTCCATGTTGTGACCCTTGTACCTTAGATGATCCCCCCTCCCAATCTTTTGTCGTCGCTTTTGTGAGGGGTAGAGTTTCTTGGGTTCTAGTGGTCTCTTTAATGTGTATTATCTCATCGCAATCCTAACAATGGTTCTGTAAACTTTGAATGTCTAACACAAAACCACTCCAAAGAAAACCCAAGACTTCCACTGTATCACCAAAAACCATGTGGTTGCCTCTAGGACCTTGGTTGAAACGTACATGCACAAAATGTAAAAGCAACAAACTGTCCAAGTCTCCAAACGAAGTCACGCGGAAGAGATTTCGACGGTTGGTAACATTTGCACGTTTGATGTTGGCTTGATTCAACGGATAAAAGAAAATGCTCCATAAACGCTTCAAGTCGCAACCTTTCTTCCCAAAATCCGTTTTACTGACAGTCAGATAAATAAAGTCACCTGAAGTTTACTGTGTTGTGTGGCGTGCTTTAATTTATGGGTTTTAGGGACGGTTCATTTCACCTTCCTCAGAAACACGTCGTCTAATATATACGTTACAGTTAAATTTAAATTCAGGTTAATTTTAATTGCAACCCGGGTCATTTTATTTTAAGCTTGTTTGAAATTGAAAGTAGGATACATCAACAAAAACCCATCAATTATTAGCAAGTGCGTGTAATATATTGGTAAGTAAATTGGTCCTAGAAGTAGCAATTCAAGAGGTGAGTGGATGAACTTAGTGTAGATTAAATTTTTCATGACTATTTTATAAAACCCCAGTGGTTGTTAAGTCTATAGGCACTGATTTTTAAATAGTTAGCATTAAGGTTGGGGTTAGGCATAGTTTGCATGATAACCGATTCTACTTTTCTTTCTCAGAGCTTTTTAGAAGGACATTAATTATATTGTTCATTGATGACTCTCCTTAGGTGGGCAGGGGGCAACAATATTGAACTATCCTCTAAGGAATAAAACAACTGAAACATACATGCCGTATTGTTGATTTTTAATGTGCTTATTTATTTGCTCTATCTTTTGCTTACTTCAAATTCGTAATAATCAAAAGCAAGTAAAAACATTTGAAAAGTCAGGAAAAAGGGTTACATAATCTATTGATTAGAAGTCATTTTGTAGGCTCTTGTAAGTGTTATTTTGTTTTTAAGGTGATTCCCATGAAAATTACGTACTATCCAGATTTTTTTCAAACTTGGCACAATTTATATTCATACACAGGAAATTTTAAAAATGCAATCAAACGATGGGGTGACCGTGCTTGTTTTCGCGCTGTATGCCCTTTATTCTAAGAGTTTGTTTACCGAATTTCGCGAGAAGCGTTCGAAACTACAATAGATCAACCGAAAGAATTGTTGTTATGTAGCAAAAGCTACTAAATATTACTGAAAACTTGAACCTGCTTGTTTTTCCGGGCTATAATCTTTAAGAAAGTGATTTCAAATTGCTCAATCTTGCAAAGAAATGTAACCAAATTGGTTTGCTACAGTCATCCGGCCTTGCTCTCAGTCACCCTTCCAGACCCTTTCAATATCAGGCTCCAAATGCAGTTTCACGTCATTTATAGGTAAATACTACAACTTCTAGTATATCCAACTTTTTTTCTCCTCAAAATATGTTCTCCGTGTACCTATTATGAGTAAATAAAACCATTAAAATTGGGGGTCACCGTGCTCGTTTTTTCACAACAAGATGATAAATGGATGGCAAAGGGCAATTTCGGTTTCAAAATGATCATTCTCCGCGACAGGTCTGGGGCAAGTTCCGAAAAAACACCTTCTTATCCGAGAAGAGTTATCATGATTGCTCTTAAAAGCTGTTGAACAGCAAAAGCAATCTCCGAAGTCGCAATGTTATGTGCAGTATGGGATGCGCGGTGCAAAACAAGGAAATCACCTTAAGGACGGTGTCTACTAATTCAAAGGTATTTTTGCGCGGTTTTATGAATATGCGGGAAAAGCAGATCTCAACAAGTGGTATTAAAATCGAAAAAGAATATTGGGGGTAACCACGCATTTTTCAAAGATAATTAATCAACAATATTTGCAAAAAGCTTTTAAATACAAAGCAACGTATGGCGTTGGTTACCCCAATTTTCTTTTTGGATACCAAGGGCACTTGCTAAGTTCTGCTTTCTCAGCATAAATTTAAACCGCGCAAAAATATCCCTGCATTAGTAAGCATCACCGATAGGAAATCCGAGTCTCTCGAGATGCGCAGAACGTATGCGCAATAACAATAGTAGGCATCGTCCCAATCTCGACCCCAGAGCTCTTCTCTTGACCGAGGGAGAGAAGAGCTCTGGGGAACCCTGAAACAAAGTGTCTTCTCATTGGTTTTCGTGAAGAACAATTAAAAGCGTCTCTAATTGGTGCATTCATGTAAGCACGAGGATTGAGCAGGCGCCGTAATGTTTAAATAGCCAATTTTTGGCTATAAGAACCCTACGGCTCATGTTCTCCTACATAGAGTTTCCCAGGGCCTTGGGGCGACCCGAAGCTCTGGTGACGAGAATGTCAAATGAACTGTTTGGTTTTTTGTTTTTTTTTAAATTTATATTTCTGAGTCTATTTGCAGTTATAAATCCAAACTTTGTGATTATTTTGGCACAGCCCCTTCAAGTTTGAATAAAGGAGCGTTTCCTTTTCCACTTCATTAATTTTCAGCGACACATAATCTTGAAGTTCGAACTTCTTCTTTTCTCTTCTTCCCTTTCTGGTGTATGATAACTGCAGAAAGCAGACTGCTGGCTGCCTACAAATAGCGCTGATAAGCAGTATTAAAGTCTAAGCACGCATTTCAAATAGTACTGAGTATTTTAAGTCTTAGCACCCATTTTAGAGCGGTTAGCTAGCTTTCAATAACTGTGATTTAGGTTTAGTCTGCAGTGCGTGGTCTGCAGTTTGGAAGTGTCAGACACCACTCCCGTTCAATGTCTGGCTAATCCGCTTTTTCAAATTATTGACCATTCTCCTGCTCTGTATTCAATGTCTCACTACTAGCTGTGACTTGTCCACTCATTTGTGGCTTTTTGATTTCTTTTCTCCGAGAGATTCCGAAAACAGCCTCATACGGCATTTTGGCAATTGCTCTGGCGGTATGTTTTTTTTTTACATGCGGTTTCTCCAAGATGATGACAGCATTTGTTTGGTGACGAGTTCTTTTCTTCGATTAAACTGCAAAGGTTTTTTTTTTTTGTTATTGTTCTATTTGCCCGCGCCACCATTCTTTTTTCACAGTGCGAGCGTTGTGTTTGCGGCGAAAAACGGTTTGTTATCATGACTAGAAATGATGCCTTGTTCCTAGTGTATTTTGCATAGCGATGTAAATAGACTTCGTACAATATTTGACTATTTGTCCTTCAGAATCAAGAGCCCACCTCTTGCAAGCAATTTTTGTTTTTGTTGGACTGGAGACTCAGAGCATTTTCATTCTTCTTCAAATAAATTTAGCCACCCTTTAACTTCTTCATGAAGTTCATAATACTGTGTGGATGAACTGAAATTTTTATCTCACTCTATGTCATTTACGCATGTGCGAAATGGTAGTTGAAATCCCAGGATCGGAGCGACATGGAATGTTGTGGAAGCTCAAGGGTAAATGGCACAGTCCATTGGTAGTAGTGTAAGGACAGTAAGGAAGAAGGGAAGGAAAGGGAGAGAAGGGAAGTGGAAGAAGAATGCAAGTCAAGGGGAAGATGGAGGAAGGTGATTTTTTTTCCTTATTTTCTTTCTTACCCCCGCTCCCCTAAAAATCCAGGCTCATTTTTTTTATTACATTCCCCCAAAAAGGTTCATATAACCTAGGTTGAAAAAATGTGTCCTAGGTTGTAAAAATCAACCCAGGTAGAAATTAAAATTAACCTGAATTTTAATTCAACCTGTAGCTTATACAAAGGAGAGAAAAAAGGCGTGAAGATAGATTCGATGACTGCTCGGCTAGCTCGTCCAGAATTTCGCAGAATTTCTCCCACTTCCAAATATCACTCCCCAGTCGGGCCCAGTCTTGGGCACGCTGAAAGTTGATAATTTTGCTAGTATACTGCCAAAAATCACTGCATTTACACATCTGTGACGATCTCAAAGTTCTAGGCCTGCTCGATTTCCAAGCTTCGCTCAGGATTTTGCCATGGATACATGATGTGGACAGAAGTGGTCGAACATAGGAATTCGATCAACCGTTGTCAAATTCGGCAAACAATCAAAAAGCTCAAATCAGCGCACAGTGTAGAAAAGCGATCCAAAATAACACATCCTATGACATAACGCTAACTTTTGTGAAAAAGGTCCCGATTGATTTCAGTCGATGACGACCTCATGGATCGCCGGGAAGTGTTAAAGTAGTCTTTGGGCCATCATTCCAGTAACTTCCGCGTACGAAACAAAGGTCTCGCCTGATCAACAGATTGTTCGTGATGCTAGAGCTCTGCAAGATTTTTTACCTTAAACCTCAACATACAGAAATTTAAAAAGAGAAAGAAAAAGAAAACAAGAAATGAGAACGCAAGGGAAGGATTTCACGGGTTCGACTGAAAACTGGTCTTCTTTTCTTCTCATATTTACAGTGAGTGTAGCAGGGAAGTTACTTGCAGTGGAAAAGGAAGTAGTAATCTATAATTTATTTTTGAGCGACTTCGGCATTCCAAACAAAGGTTTCAGCTGATAAACATATTCCTTTTTATGAACAAAAAAGGAAGGGAAGGATTTCACGGTGCTGACGGAAAACGAATCTTTTTCCTTCATTTCTTCCCTTATCTACAGTATTGTAATTATGCCTGAGAACCGGGTGACTTCCGCGTTCGAAACAAAGGTTTCGCATTTTGACCTTACAAGGTCATTATAAAGAAAATATGTTTCCGGTAAAATACCTTGTCAGGCTCAATCCGTTCTTACGTAGGTTAAATTGATCATCCTCATTTTACCCAGGTTGAATGTGCACTACGTTGCCCAGTATCCGACCACTTCAGTTTAAAACTGCTATAGTTTTCCTTCCTTAGCCGCAAGAATTTAGTCTGTAACATGATGAAAACAAGCTTTGCGTTTTTATCTTCGTTTCCATGGTGAAATTTGTATTTCTATATATACAGATGTCCATTGCTGGACAGTATCCGACCAGCGAGCCCAGTGTCCGACCATAGGAATAACAAATAAAAAAAAAAAGTAAATGCTTTGTTTATAGTGGAAGTGCACTTAGCTATCAAGCTAGTTTACAGGCACTCCACTGTTAACAAGGTGAAAGTAACAATTCAAACTTAACAGAAACATTATTAAGAACCCCAACTGGCGGGAGGCAACCAGTTGGCTATTTACAAAGCGTGGTGGAGTTGAATCCGGGACAACCGGAAACAAATCCAAGCCAGAGGTAAGAACGGGATTTGAACCCGGAGCAGCCGCATGCAAACCCAACGCTCTAACCACTGGACCACACTGCCTCGAACGTAACTTTCGGGGGGAGGAAGAGATATTTTTGTCTCCCTTTGCTCTTGCAAAGTACTTTGGCATTCGAATTTGGAAAATGTAAATCGACTAACGAACTAAGCATCATGAAAACACTGAGAATTCCGTTATAACTTTTGCTTCCGATAGTTATGCAAAGTGCGATGTGAAAGCAACACACGGAAAATAATTCCGCTCGATAAATCAATGAAGAAAGTTTCAATTGAGTTGTATCAGAATAGCATCACACTACGCACAGATCAATTAAAGTTAACGACATGAAATTAATCACGACTGTAGCTTATACAATGATTTTTGCTTAAACCAAAAACCTGGTCGTATTCTGAGCACGGTTAGGGTAAGACAGTTACGTAAGACAGAGATTGAGGGAAGGTATAGGTGTTTTCAGTCCTTTTTGGGGGTTGATAGCTGAATGAACTAGTACTAGGTATAGTCAAAGTAAATTCAGTTGATGACGAAAAGAACTGTGTACTAGGGTTAAGCATGTTCATCGTTGTATAGTGGTGAAGGCACAGGACTATAGATTCGAATACAGGTGAGTGCATGGTACAGTTCTTTGTTCCCTTACTATGTTGTAAAGTTGAGACGGATAAGTGTCTGAATACAGAAACCGATACCGATGTGTTGAGATGGGTAAGACAAACCTTGAGGGAAGGTATAGGTGCTTTCGGCAGTCCTTTTTGGGGGCCGGGCTGATAGGTGCATTAACTAGGTATAGTCAAAATAGTGCATATGCACCCAGGGGTAAAGTGAGGATCACGAATTTAACCTAGGTAAAAGCAAATTCAATCTGACAACGGTTTTTACCGGCAACATTTATACGTCAATAATCTTCAAGCCATTTACGTTTCAAGTTTCCAAGCATCAGGTTTCTTTTTCCAAAGGTGAACAGAAAAGCGGCTTGAACTGTGGACGTTCCAGACTTCTTGGTAAACTGATTTATATTAGTTAGACGATATAATTTCACTTTTCTTTTCTATTTCTAAAAATAATTAATTAATTAAAACCCTTCTCTTAGCAGTATTTGTCCCTCCTTTCAAATTAACAATTGGCTCTCAAATTAAAAGGGAGCGAAGAAGAAGTAAGGGAAAATGATTCTTGGAACATCATTGAAGCGAAGATTAGTCAAAGTTTAATGGTGCGCTCACTTTTATAGCCGCAAAAAGCCAGCTCTAATTTGCTTACCACTTTCCCTGATTAATTAAGGTCAAGGGAACTTTTGTGAGTATCGTCCTTCGGACTTCTGCCCAACAAGCCTTTCATGTATACAACATAATAGTTCCTCTTTGTATTTTGGATTAAAATGTGATATTCAGGACCATTTGAGTTCAATGTCATTCCCTCTCTAAAAGGTCCTAAATGAAGCAAACACAGTCCAAGGCATCAATATTGACAGATAATAAAACATACTGCTTTCAAACATAAAATCCACTCCCAGTAAGTAAATAAACCCCTTCAAGCGGCTGGTATGCCAGCTGATCTTATTGTCCACGGCTGAAAGCGGATGGCCGAGAGCGTCCAGGGAAAATATGGAATTTTGAATTGGTTTTCACATCGCGCAAAAAGAGCTCAAAGTTTTTGTAGTGTCCGGATGGGCCTTTTTTTTTACCAGCTGTTTAATGTCAATATACAATACAATACAATACAATACTTTATTGACACTCCCCAGGTGGGGCTTTTCAGTGACAATGCGACTAACAATATACACATGCCTATTAAGAATTAGTTATATAATAAATATTATCACAACATACTTAATTTAAAATTGTAATAAAATAAATACTAATAAGATACTAAAATGCTGTCATAACGTACTATTTAAAAAGTCAGTAATCAATTTATTTTTCAGGTGAAATTTAAAAGTAGAAATCGATTTTGCAGTTTTAAGGACGGTGCCTAGTATTGTTATTGCGCATACCTTCTGCGAATCTCGAGATACTCGGGTTTCCTATCGGGGATGCTTACTAATACAGGGATATTTTTGCGCGTCTTGAAACTATCCGGAGAAAGTAGATCTTAGTAAGTACTCTTGGTATCCAAAAAGAAAATTGAGGGTAACCATGCATTTTTGAGAAAGAACGCCATACATTGCTTTGTCTTTTAAAGATTTTTACAAATATTATTCATGAATTATCTTTGAAAAATGCTTGGTTACCCCCAATTTCCTTTTTGGATTTTAATAACACTTGTTAAGATCTACAGTTCCTGCACAATCATAACCGGGGCAAAAATATCTTTAATTAGTAGGCACCGTCCTTAAGAGAACGATCTAGATTGTTCCAAATGTGGACCATACGGTAATAAAATGTTCTCTGCCCGGTACTCGTCTTATACAGGGGGATGTTTAATAGTTGGCAACTTCGAGTCACACGCCCGGTAGATAATGTGGAGCTTGACCAGTCATGCATTTAAATGCCATGACAGCGTCACGGAAAAACAGCTTTTGTTTAACTGGAAACCAACGTAGATCTCTTAATACGGGGGTTATGTGATCAAATTTCCTGGTTCCTGTAATAATGCGTGCGGAAAAATTCTGCACTGACTGTAGAACCACACTGTAGAACAGTACAGTAATTTGCTAAAGACTAAGGCATTTATTACTTTTACCAGTTGGTTACGGTCAAGAACATGTTTAACCCTAATAATTTGTGCGAGAATTGACATGCAAGATTAAGTAGATTTTTAAACATAGTCATCAATATTTAGTTGTGAGTATAAAAAAATTCCTACAAACTTTTTGATTTATTCACTACTTTTTTGCATATATGATTTTCTTTTCTTGTGTAGATGCTAACCTAGTCAAACATACGTCAGCATGCGTACTTTTTAGTACCCCATCAGTACAAAGAAAACTTTTAACAGAGATTTGACTGAAACCTTTATAAAAGGAATACAAGAATGTTTGTCCTCCTTCTATTTCCGTCGAAAAAGATACAACTGACCCAACACAATAGTTTCGACCTTTTATCTGTAGTATTTTACTCGGAAGAAAAACAAACTCGGTCTGTTACAGTCTTATTCTTGGGGTTGGTCCACAACCGAAAAAGCACTCACGGCTTGGGTTTTAAACTATTTTAATTTCACTTCTCAATCACTTCGAAAGGTTATAAAAAGTCCGCCCACTAATCAATCACGCATTCCGCGTGCGTAACCGCAGTAAAAATATAACGAAAGGTAAATAACAATTTTCCGGCAGCGACATCAGCAAAAAACTGAAACAATGGAAAATTCGTAAAAAAAAAACAAAATAAATTTAATCGGGACAAGGAAATATCGAGCGTTGTAATAGATGGGGAAACTTAATCAAGCACTCGGTTTTCTTTCCCTGCTTTGACGGGGCACGAGAAGTTTAAAAAACGTGTTAATTCACTGCATTTACGAGTATCGCCAACCCAATGCATAGAAGTATCCAGCAATTTATACGATTTTTCTTGTTATATCTACCTTAAATGCTTGACGTGGTCAGAAGTTTTCTAAATAGAGGGCCACTCGCAGCGAACCACTGATGTGTCATGAAAACGCTCGTGCACAATGTTCAAAAGGTTAGTGCCAGTCCACAGGGCCATTGGCACTACGTTGACTACTGCCACTAAAACGTGTCTTTTCCAACGCATTTGCCAAACACCCATGACAGCCATATTCTGATATCGTGTCACAATCGCTAGAGACAGGCCGGTGAAAAACCATTCAATCAGTAGAGAAATAGAGGTACGGATGCCAAAACACCGAAACAACTCCAGAAGGGCTTCGTTTTGTGTAAAGACAAGATCATACAAGATCAAAAACCCGTTAACAGCCACAATGGCAGTTGATTCAGACAACATACCCATAATGGCGATATCAGCCATTAGTCTCTCCCGGCTAGGAGTTCGGAACCTTCCCCATGACAATAATTTCCTCTTGCAAAGCGCATGGCACAAATAATCAATCACAACCATTGTAAATCGTTCTATGACTTCTGAAGCTCCATGGATGATTCCAATAATAACGATCGATCTTAAATTGCCAAGATCCGCTTGTAAAATTCGAAAGATAAGAGCTGAAACAAAGTACAACGGCGACAATAGCACGAAGGAAAATCCAGGGTAAATGATGTCATAGAAACGTTGAGCACATATTCGCGAGGTTACTTTCAAGAGAAGCCCAGAAAGAGGAGCAAATACTGCGATTAACAGCTTCCCCTCAGCACCCTGTTTATTGTACACCGGATAAATCAATGAAGCTACCATAAAAAACATCAAAAAGCACAAACAACCTGGTGTTACCATACGAATGACAAATATTAGCTTTTGTCTAAGTGAACGAGTGCAGAAATGATTGGCTAAGAGATAAATCTGGAGAAGCTGATTGCTGAGGAAAATGCCATTCAGAGGAATCTTTTGTAGACGAGAGATGTTAGAATGGGATATCCCGAGGGCTTGTAATGCAACTCGATAAGATGTATCCAAGGCATAAGTAAACACGCACGCAAAACACAGTTTCCTTTTCACTCCAATTAACTGATAAGGGCGAAAAAGAATGAGAAATATAAAAAAGGACCAAAAGAAATAGAGAAAACCGCAACCAATTATATCTGACACGGATCGCATCCATTGCATTCTTAATGACCATGTGTTCACTGGGCGAAACTGGCGATTATGCACTGTTTTAAACGAGACGTAAATGGTCAGCATATACACTGCTCCCACTATAGAAGCGACCAAAAGTGTAATTAAACCTGCAATAAACATTGATTTACAAACAGTGAAAAGACCGGATGGTCTTAGTTGCTTCCAAGCCATGGCAGTCTTTTCTTCTTCCTTATTTTTCTGTATTTCGTTTTCCTCCGGGGTCACCGCATCAATAACTTCAACTCTGAGGTGTCTAGACGCCGAAAAGTCCGAGATTATGTCTTCCCTGTCGCTGTATTGTTGGTAAATAAGTTCATCGATTGGATAATAATACCATTCTCGACCGGTACTTTCAAGAGTATTGTAACCAAAAGCCTCTATTGTGAATTCAGGTTCGTCGGGATTGTATTTCTCTGTTACTCCTCGAGTAAAACTGAAAAATAAATGACTGAAGAACTCCGTCAATGTACCGCCAGTCATTTCGACCTCTATATCCAAAAAGATCCCTACAATTTGTAAATTGTAAGTTCAAAAGATGTAGTTGTTAAATTAGGCAAATTTGTGATGAAATTCAGCTGAGCTGATATTGTTAGTAGTAACTTGACTGAGCAGAAGTACAGCTCCACGAGGCCCCAAAGAGCTGAAGTTCTTTGATCAACATTCGGTGAAGACGATATTTGAAGGTGATTTGAAGATGTAATTCAGTTTTGGTTCTAGTGAGCTGAAGTTTCGAACTACCAGGGGTGTAACATGTATGGCGGTCCCCCTTATATTTACAGTGAGTGTGGCAGG
Organism: Montipora capricornis; assembly: GCF_036669925.1. Classification (NCBI taxonomy): domain Eukaryota; kingdom Metazoa; phylum Cnidaria; class Anthozoa; order Scleractinia; family Acroporidae; genus Montipora; species Montipora capricornis. The sequence continues at coordinate 10,291,839 of NC_090891.1, read as the reverse complement.
GACGTCACTTGCAGTGAAAAAGGAAGTAGTAATCGATAATTTATTTTTGAGCGACTTTCGCATTCCAAACAAAGGTTTCAGCTGATAAACATATTCCTTTTTATGAACTGAAACAAAAGAATGTGTTAGGAAGAGAAGGATTTCACGGTGCTGACGGAAAACG